>NC_053438.1:32235497-32421479 GCF_007990345.1 Gossypium hirsutum | reverse complement strand
AGATTACGAGCTTGTCATTGATTACACCGGGAAAGGCTAACGTGGTTGCGGACGCCTTAAGCTGGAAGTCATTGTTTGCTTTACGAGCGATGAACGTGCATTTGTCTGTTCTACCAGACAGTGTGTTAGTAGCTGAATTAAAAGCTAAACCATTATTGACTCACCAAATTCGTGAAGCTCAGAAAGTCGATGATGAATTGGTTGCAAAACGGGCTAAGTGTTTTCCGAACGAGGAATCGGAGTTTCAAATTGATGATGATGATTGTTTGAGGATCAAAAATCGTTTGTGTGTTCCAAGGAATTCGGAACTCATTTCGATGATTCTGAACGAAGCCCATTGTAGCCGAATGTCAATTCACCCGGGGAGTACGAAAATGTACAACGATTTGAAACGTCAATTTTGGTGGCATGGTATGAAACGGACATCTCCGACTTTGTTTCGAGATGTTTAATATGTCAACAAGTGAAGCGGATCATCAAGTGCTTTCAGGATTACTCCAGCCGATCATGATACCCGAGTGGAAATGGGATCGAGACACAATGGACTTTGTGTCCGGACTGCCCTTGTCAGCAGTAAGAGGGTTGCGATATGGGTTATTGTTGATAGACTGACTAAGTCGGCTCATTTCATCCCGTACGTACGGATTTTTCATTGGATAAACTAGCTGAATTGTACGTTTATCAAATTGTGAGATTACACGGGGTACCTGTTTCTATCGTGTCGGATAGAGATCCGAGATTCACCTCACGATTTTGGAAGAAATTGCAAGAAGCTCTGGGTACCAAGCTGCATTTTAGCACTGCTTTTCACCCCCAAACCGATGGTCAATCCGAGCGGATAATTCAGATACTTGAGGATATGTTGAGATGTTGCATCCTCGAGTTCAGTAGTTCATGGGAACGGTATTTACCTTTGATTGAATTCGCTTACAACAATAGTTTTCAATCAAGTATTAAGATGGCACCTTATGAGGCTTTGTACGGTCGTAAATGCCGTACACCATTGTTTTGGACCGAGCTCGGTGAAAGCAAAATTTTCGGAGTTGATTTGATTAGAGATGCTGAACAGAAAGTAAAGGTAATCCGTGAAAGTCTGAAGGTATCCACGTATCGTCAGAAATCGTACGCAGATTTGAAACGAAAAGACATCGAGTATCAGGTGGGAGACAAAGTGTTCCTTAAGGTTTCACCTCGGAAAAAGATACTCAGGTTCGGCCGTAAGGGCAAGTTGAGCCCAAGATTCATTGGGCCGTACGAAATCTCCGAACGAGTTGGTCCGGTTGCGTATAGATTGATTTTGCCCTCGGAACTTGAAAAGATTCATGACGTCTTTCAAGTTTCGATGCTTCGACGCTATCGATCTGATCCATCGCACATAATTAGCCCATCGGAAGTTGAAATTCAAGTCGACATGAGCTATGAAGAAGAACCGATGCGTATCCTAGCTCGTGAAGTGAAGGAGTTGCGAAACAAAAGAGTTCCGCTAGTAAAGGTGTTATGGCTCAAACACGGGATCGAGGAAGCTACTTGGGAGACCGAGAGCTCGATGAAAGAACGATACCCAAACCTATTTACCGGTAAGATTTTCGGGGACGAAAATTTCTTAAGTGGGGGAGAGTTGTGACAGCCCAAAGTTGACCCTAGTCGGGAAGTGGTTTCGGGACCGCTAAACCGAGTCACTGAAATGTTTGAATGTGATACTTATTGTCTAGAATATGTAATTAAGAATGTGTGAAAATTTCAAGCTTCAATTTGGTTGATTTCATGTGAATTTAGTCAATAGGACTTATGTGAGAAAATTCTAAAATGTGATAGGTCAATGTGTGAGGACCTACTAGTGCATGTGGACAAAGGGGGGACTTGCATGTCAAATTCCCCCCCTAATGAGTAGTGGCCGGCCATGACAAGGAAGGATGGGCAAAACATGTCATGAAACATGTTTTGTTAGTGGAAGAATAAAATAAGGAGTATGGGTAATAAAGGAATGGAAAACAAAAGAAAAAAAAATGTGTGTGTGGTGTTTGTCCCCCCATTGCCGTGAGCTCAAGAGAAGAAAGGAGAAAAGTTTGTGTTCATCCTTTCTCACCTCCATTTTAGCCTAAATTAGAAAGAAAAACAAAGAAAAAAATTTCTCATCCTTTGGTTCATCCTTGGCCAAAAATTTTAAGGAGGAAAGAAGAAGAAAGGTGAAGAGATTCGGCCATGCATGTAGCTAGGCCAAGGTATGTTTAATGATGTTCCATGAGATGCATGCATGTTTAGTTGTTAGCTTGAGTTCTACCTAGCCCATGGTCTAAATCTTGCTATGTGATGGAAATGGCACTTGACCATGGATGCATCATTCTTGGTTGGTGTTTGATGTTGTGGTGATGAGGCATGAGGGTAAGTTAAGATTCGGCCTAGGTGGAGGTTGTGTTAATGCCATTGCATGCAAAATATGAAGCTTGTTAATGATGCATGTGATGATGGCTTGATGATTCTTGAACCTCCTTTTAGCATTTTGTGTGAGCACATATGTGCATTGGTTGCTAAAGGGAGAAGAATCGGCTAGCAAGATGTGTGCTAAGGCCGAATGTAACTTTGCATGTTGATGAGCAATGCATGTGTTAAATCGATGAAAAGGGGGAGGATGCTTTACTAGTGTGTATATGTGTGTATTAAGTGTTGAAATCGACCCCAAAAATGGACATGCAAATTCGGCCAAGGGGAAAGAAATTAGCTAATATGTTGTGTTGATGCATGATTTTTGCATGTATGAGACTTTAATGTCTAATGTATAAATATGGGCTAAGTGCCTTGTGTTCATCTTTCGATGCCTAAAATGATGAAATCAATTTATTTGTTTGATTAAGCTCAAGAGCAAAGGGGAAATAAAACCGATAAAGGGAAGGAAAAAGTGGTTGAATAGCTAGCGGAATCGTTCGACAACACCCGAGGTAAGTTCTTGAGTAAGAGATCTTAAATTTCGATGTGATTAAATCATGCTCTATGTGTGGCTATTGAGCCGAATGTGCAAGGACAATATGTGCCTTGTGTTTGAGTTTCGTAAACGAAAATGAAATATGAATGTGCTATGAATTATTGTTAGATGTGCATGATTAATTGAATGCTGTCCGGGCTAAGTCCCGAAGGCTTTGTGCTAAGTGAATATATCCGGATTAAGATCCGAAGGCCTTTGTGCGAGATACTAAATCCGGGTTAAGTCCCGAAGGCATTCGTGCGAGATACTAAATCCGGGTTAAGTCCCGAAGGCATTCGTGCGAGTTGTTAAATCCGGGTTAAGTCCCAAAGGCATTCGTGCGAGTTATTAAATCCGGGTTAAGTCCCGAAGGCATTCGTGCGAGTTATTAAATCCGGGTTAAGTCCCGAAGGCATTCGTGCGAGTTGTTAAATCCGGGTTAAGTCCCGAAGGCATTCGTGCGAGTTGTTAAATCCGGGTTATGTCCCGAAGGCATTGTGTGAGTTACTAAAACCGGCTATGTCCCGAAGGCATTTGAACGAGGAGCTATATCCGGTTAAATCCCGAAGGTGCGTGATTTGGTAATGAATGAGCTTGCTGTAAAATTCCAGCGAATACTCGAAAAACATCCCAATATGGGGATATGTTACGTATGTGTTGAATTTAATCGAGCCCTTACAATAAATGTTCGCTCAGTTGATAAACGAGCTACCGGCCTTCGGCCAAGTTAGTTTATTGTGTATGTACATAAGGGTTATTAATGTTGTGAAGCAAGTTTGATATCGGTAAATTGCGTATTATTAAATATTCCGTTTAGCTAAATGTGTGCTATTCTTTATGCATGCTGGAATTCCTTGCTCAAACTTACTAAGCATAAATTGCTTACTCGTTGCATTGCTCCTCTTTTTATAGATTTTTGGTTCTCCAGCTATCGGACTCGGGATCTTGAAGTCGAAGTCGCCCACACTATCAAAGGCTCTTTGGGTACTATTTTGGTTGAATTTTGTTATGGCATGTATAGGACTACCCATTGTTGTCTTTCGAGTAATTTATGAAATGTATAAGTGTACAGCCATGCGAAAATGGCTTGTAGAAGTGGAGTATGGCATTAGACCATTCGTATTTATGAATGTATAGATGGTTTCATGATGTAACTATGTTGGAATGGAAGTGTTGAGCAAATGATCAGCCACTAGAATGGCTAAGTATGATCATATGTGGGCTTATGTATGACAAGGCCCTAGTTGGTCCATGAAACCCCAAATTAGGTAAGGTTCACTTTGAAAATAGAAGCTGGTAGCAGCAGTGGTGTGGATTGGAAAAATCACAAGAATTCGTAGGAGTGGAATTAAATAGTGAATAAATTATGTAATCGAACCTTGATGAATCTACTTTCATATGGAAGTAACGAAACAATTATAGGAACAGTACAGAAAGAGATATTTGGGTTCTTGTGGAACAGGGCCAGAACAGTTTCTGGATTCACTGTTCCGCCTTTGGAAATTCACTATAAATTGACCAGAGATAATTAGGGGTCATACCATATATGTATGGATTCCTCTCTGAGTCTAGTTTCCATAGAAACAAACGGCATCAGTATTGAAGCTCTGTGCAGAGAGATATCCCAGTCGTAATGGGAAAAGGTCAGTGTAGTCGACCCCTGTAACATGGGAGACTTTGACTAATAAACTGTACTAATTGGCCCGACCAAAAATTCTAGAAAAAAATCCATAGGTGGGGACATGAGTCTAGTTTCAGGGAAAAATCACAAAACTGATTTTTGAGTTGTGAAACTCAAGATATGATTTTTGAAGCGACTAGTACTCAGACTGGGCAGTGTCTGGAAAAATTTTTCAAAGTTTGTTAACATCTCGTGTCCGACTCCGGTGTCGGTCTCGGGTTCGGGGTGTTACATGGACACATCTTGGATGGCACATATGCATGTATTATGAATTAATGATTGAATTTTTGGTGCAGGTTCCGTGCATGAACGACATTTGAAGGAGTGAGCTGCTATTTTCTTTCTTCCAAGTAACCGTTCGGCCAAGGAACGGCACCCCCATGAATTCCCCAAGGATGGCCGATCCATTTCCCAAAACAGCATCATGCCGTTCACACTTGGTGTTCACACCAATGACCATTCAGCTGATCGTGTTCACACCTAAAGGACTCTTCAAGGCTGACTTTTCACACTCATTTGGCTATTCAAAGACAATCTTTAATGCTCATCACCATTCAGCCAAAAGATGCCAATTCAATGAACCATTCAAGGCTATGGCCGAACCTAGACATGGCCATTGGTATCTTGATGCATTCATCTTTTCAAGTGCATTTGCTTAAGCTTTAAGCTGTTCATTTGGAGCTCCCCATAGAGCCGAATCTTGCTTTGTCAATTTAATGAATTTATTTACTTAGTTTTTAAGTTTGTTGTTGACTATTCAGCTAGCTTAAGCTTTGCCTATAAATAGTTGTTAGTTCATTTTGTAAAAGAACTTTTGACCATTTGTTAATGAATTGCTGCCGAATTTGTGAGTCACATTCTCTCAAATTTCGTTCGAGACCCATAAGACTTATCTAGCTTCTAGTGGCGTCTACCCAAGTCTCTTTTCGAACTTATCACTCTTTAAAACTGAGTGTGGCGTTCAACCTTTATACCTTTGGTTCATACTTACCTAAGTATCGGGTCAAGGCCCCAAATTTACCATTTCAAACACCTTAAGGTCCTATAAGTCTCTGGTCAACACTCGACTTTAGTGTTGGTTCATTCTTGACCTTTTTAGCCCATTTTTATCAATTCCTATCCATCAACCAAATTTTCTATCCATTTCATTTCGATCAAATCCAAACCAATTCGCACCTAAACCTAAATCATTTTCGAACCTAAACCTAAATCATAACCATTCCGTGCTTAAACCTAAACCAACTTCAACCAAATTTAAACCATTTCTTCCTAACCTAACCTAAACACATCTACCTTTTCTATTTCGAGCCAACTTGATCTCCATAAACCCAAACTTAGCTAATTCTCGATCAAAAATTTAAAACCAAATCATACTTCTTCGTTCAACGATCGGGCAACTAATCGACTCGGATTAAACTACTAAACCGAGATCGTAATTCCTTTATATCTCGATTGGACACAAGTCATAAATAACCACACTTGTAAAGTCTAATCTCATGTTTCTTGACACCCGAAATAGACTTCAATAAAGAAATAAGTGTAATATATCATATTAACTTATTTGAGCATGGCCATGCATTTCTAGTCTCACTTCATCAAGTGGCCAAAGATATTTCTCCCATTATGTAGGAGGGACAAATCCTATCTTGATCAATCATATCCCACTACATAGATTGTGGCATGCCCAACATCAGTCTTTATAGTACAACCTGTTACAATAGATGTTTGACTGTATCAAATTATATGACTCACTATGTTGCGACAATGATGATCTCAAGTCTAAGGATCATATACATAGTTATCACTATGAGTAATGTTGTGACTATTATATAATAATGCAAGATACATACTCATAGCGGGTCAATCCAATATGTTGTTATCTAACATATACTCATGTATTGATCTTGACATCCCTATGTCAATGACAACACTTTGTCATCAATCAACTACATGTTACTCTTAATGCATTATTGTTGTCCAAGCCCACAATAATACTCGACTAAGGACCTTTTAAGAATAATCATATTATTCTTAGGACATTATTATAAAATAGTTTATTTATATACATAAAAAAGAAACTGAAATAATAATGGCAAGGCCTTATATTAATAAATGAGGTAAAATAAATATGTTATTACAATCATCTCATGATTGGTCTTTGGGCATACTCTAACAGTTCAGTATGCTCATAGAGCTTCATCCAATCTAGTAGACCAGTCCTTTCGAGATGGATTCACCACTTTTTCTAGATTTTTTTAATTTTTCTATTAGAGATTTAAACCTGGCCATTCGTTTGAGGGTGATATGCCATGGCAATTCTATGTTTCACCCCATATCGCGCAAGGCATTGGCCATCAATTTGCAATCAAAATGGGATTCCTTGTCACTGATAATGGCTCTCAGTGTACCAAATCATGTGAAAATGTTCTTATGCAAAAATTTCAATATCGACTTAGCATCATTAGAGGCTAGTGCTACTGCTTCTACCCACTTAGAAAAATAGTCTATTTCCAAAAGTATGTATAGCTTGCCCACGGATGGTGGAAACAGACCCATAAAGTCTATTCCCCATACATCAAATAATTCAATCTCCAATATACTTTTCAATGACATTTCCTATCTCCTGAACACATTTCCTGTTCTCTAAGAATGATCATACAACCTATAAAATTGATAAGCATTTTTAAATAAACTTGGCCAATAGAATCTTGATTGGAGTACCTTGGCAGCTATTTTCATTCCTCCAAAATGTCCTCTATATAGGGCTGAGTGACAATATTGTAAGATACTATGCATCTCATCATTGGGGACGTATTTCTGAATTATTTGATTTGCAGAATGCTTGAATAAGAATGATTCATCCCAATAATACTATTTGGCATTGTAAAGAAATTTTAGTCTTTTATGGGCATTGAACTCACGTGGCATTATACCACTTACTAAGAAGTTTACTATGTCGACATACCAAGGTAATGCCTTGGCAATGAGCAACTGTTCATCTGGGGATTCTTCCTTAATAAGTTTCTTGCTTTCATCTTTATTTCCTGATTCTATTCTTGATAAATGGTCAACCACTTGATTTTTGGTTCCCTTCCGAACTTTAATTTCCAAATAAATCTATTGTAACAAGAGTATCCACCTAATCAATCTTGACTTGGCATCTTTCTTCATACCAAGTACTAGATAGTTGAGTGATTTGTGTAGACTGTGACCTTCGTTCCTACTAAATAAGAACGAAATTTGTTGAATGCAAAGACCACTGCCAATAATTCCTTCTCTGTAATGGTATAATTAAGCTGAGCCTTTCTCAACGTCTTACTAGCATAATATAGTGCATGTAGTACCTTGTTTCTCCTTTGACCCAACACTATTCCCACAACATAATCACTGGTGTCGCACATGAGTTTAAAGGGCAATGTCCATTCTAGAGCAACCGTAATTGGTGTTGCTACAAATCGCTTCTTGAGTTCCTCGAAAGCCTGCAAACATTGATCATTAAAATTAAAATGTTTGTTCAGTTCAAGTAAAGTACACAATGGTTTAGATATTTTTGAAAAATCCTTAATAAATCTTCTGTAAAATCATGTGCGTCCTAGAAAACTTCTAATACCCTTAACACTGGTGGGCGGTGGAAATTTTTGATCACTTTTATTTTCGCTCTACTTCAATTCCTTGTTGTGACACCCTATGTCCCAAGACAATGCCTTCACGGACCATGAAATGACATTTCTCCCAATTAATACTTGATTTGTTTATTCATAGCGGCATAAAACCATCTCCAAATTCCTTAAGAAATCTTCAAAATCATTTCTGAATACAAAGAAGTCATCCATAAAAACTTCAAGGAAATTTTCCACCATGTCTGAATTATGGCCATCATGCAGTGCTAGAAAGTTACTGGGGCATTGCATAACTTGAATGACATCCGCCTGAATACAAAAGTACCATATGAAAACATGAAGGTGTCTTATCTTTATTTTAAGGTTAATTTATCCAAAATTTAATCGATGAATGGCAAAGGGAAATGACCCTCCCTAGTTACCTTGTTAAGCTTACAGTAGTCCATACACACTCTCCATCCCATAATAGTATGAGTCGGTATGAGATCATTATTGTCATTACTTCCTACCATGACACCCCCTTTCTTGGGTACACATTACATAGGACTTACCCACGAGCTGTCTAAAATTAGGTAAATAATGGCAACATCAAGCCACTTGATAATTTCTTTCTTGACAACTTCCTTCATAATTTGATTCAGTCGTCTTTGCTAATCAATGGATTTGCAATGGCAATCTTCCAACAAAATTTTATGGATACAAAATGTAGGGCTAATTCCCATTATATCGGCAAGGGTCCAACCCAGTGCTATTTTAGATCGCCATAACACTTCTAACAATCTGTCCTCTTGCTCAGGTGTTAGATTAGCAGAAATTACAATTGACAAAGTATTGTTATTTCCCAAATATGCATATTTCAAATGTTGTGGCAGAGGCTTTAACTCTAGTATGGAAGATTCCTTTATTGATGGTTTTGGAGGCTTAAAAGATCAATTTGATAAATCCAAGGATTCAAATTTTATCCACTATTTGTTGGGCTTCCATTCACCAAGCTCTTCAAAACTTACAGTGTCTCATTGCTCCATCAAATCGTCTTCACTATTAGAATTGTCGTAGCAAAATTTTACGAATTCATCCATTACTGTTTCTATCAAGTCAATGGCGTGACATTCCTCATTCTCATCCTCGTATTTTAACACATTAAACACATTAAAAGTGATCTGTTGATCATCCACTCTCATAGTTAGCTCGCCTTTTTGCATATCAATTAGGGTCCTGCCAGTAGCAAGAAACGGTCTTCCAAGAATAATTAGTACATCATGGTCAGCTTCACATTCTAAAATAAGAAAATCTATAGGAAATATAAATTTATCCACCCTTACCAATACATCTTAAATTTTACCTTTTGGATGGGCATAAGATCGGTTAGCCAATTATAACGTCATTGTGGTAGGTCTCACTTTCTCGATTTTCAGCTTCCTAAAAATAGGCAGAGGCATTTGATTTATACTTGCACCTAGGTCACATGTTACTTTTCCTACATAATAATTTCCAATTGAACATGGGATAGTGAAACTCCCTAGGTCTTTTAACTTTGGAGGCAGCTTATTCATCAACATTGTGCACCCTTAAGTGAAAGAAACACTATCAATTCTCCCAATCTACATTTCTTCGATAGTAAATCTTTCATGAATTTAACGTAATTAGGCATTTGCTCCAAAGCTCGACTAGCGATATGTTAATATGGAGTTTCTTTAAAACCTCTAAAAATCTTTTAAACTAAACATCTTGTTTGGAATTATGGAATCACTATGAAAAGGGTAGAGGTGGTCGTCCTTCTGATTGCTGATATTATTTTGCTGTGGCATTTTTGTTGGGAACATAATCTGATTCTGTCACAACATTTCTCTGTGTAACTTTTTCAGGTGCAATATGATTTTCAGATGGTTCTAGGATATTTACCTGGTTGTTACTTGCATTATCCTCTCCTGCCGTGGCATCGTGAACAACATCACTCAATTGAGTCTCACTTCTAAGGGTGGTAGCCTTGTATTGCTCCTTGCCTTGTGTTCCTGAAATCTCGGTATCACTTGGCAATGCTCCTTGTGCCTTGAATTTAAAGCATTCGCTATTTTCCCCACTTGATTTTCAAGCGCTCGGAGAGATGCAGCCTGACTCTGAATTACAACATCATTCTTGGCCATATATTCCTTTAACAAAACTTTAATAGAAGTAGAAGATTATGCTTAACTGTATTGAGTATTTTTCCTTGGCATAGGTTGAACATAACTAGGCAGTGCATTATTGACATTCTATCTTGCGACATCTTCAGGAACACCATGTTCTCACACGATCTCTTAAAGAATATGGGAATAGCTTAAGTTTCAAGGCATCTTCAAGAACACCATGTTGTTTGGATGAATCACCTACTTCTAGAAAGAGTCTTAAATGTAATCGTGGGTCTTTAGTGGGGATTCCACTGAGCTATCCTACAATTTGTAACATCTAGAACATTACCAGTTTCAACTCAAATTGCTGAGCTTGTATATTTGGTCTAACTATCCCTAGATTCAAATCATCTAGCATTGGGATGACATTCTCTCTAATTGGCCTATCTCGATCATTCACCACACGCCCAATGGGAGGATTTTTATTACGATAATTTGGATTACCATTAAGATCATTCCTATTTCTAGTCATTTCTCTCAATTCTTTTCTCTTTCTCTACAAAGTTCTATCAATCTCTAGATCAAAAAGGTATTTTGTGTTAGCAGGAATGCCTCTTCTTATGCGCTGATGGAAAATCTGTAAAAAGTAAATACACTAAGTTAAATAAAACCACTAAGTAAAATAACCAAACCAAATTTCACCAAATTGCCAATCCCTTGTAACGACACCAAAAACTTGTCGCGTGTGAAATGATGTGCGATTTTGTGCAAGTATACACGTCGGTTCAAGTGATAAAGTGCTGAGTGAGTATCATTCCCATGAGGATCAGATTGAGGCACAAATTTGGTTAAGTTATTGTAATATGATTAATGTTATAGCAAGAATGATGAATAATATGCTATGGTAAACTAAGATAAGTATGCAGTGATAATTCAAAGGAATGATGATGTATGTGATAGATGAAATTGATGAATAATTGAAATGCTATGGCAAAAGTGAGAGTAGAAATGTAATGACAATAACGAGAGTGATTATTTGAGTAGAATATAAATAAAGAAATAAACAACTGAATATGCTGTGGAAAAGTTAGTACGACAAAGAATAAGGATAGAGTGATGTTCATTCAGAAGGTCGAGATTACCTAGAATTGATCCTTACTGTCAATAATGCCTTGGCAAAATCGTATCTATTTACTACATAGAAGAGTTCTAACATGGCCTGCCTCTCGTAAGAGCAAAACCTTAAGTTACCTTGCCTATGTCTATAGGCTTTTTAGATATCTTGCTTAGGTTCCTTCTGTATGATTGTGACTATATGTCTAGAGTCAACTACAAGTGTTTATCGAATACTTACTCTTTTCATTTAATTTTATTCCATCCAATCCAACCCTTTCGAAATTAGAATCAGTTTATAAGTATGTGAACAATGTTCTATGTCTAGAGATCATTTGCATTTTAATTAAGAAGTAAGAACAATAAAATGAAACAGTAAAGTAAATTAGATATATACTGTATCCATAAAAATAGTTTAAGGTTTCATTGAAAGTAATCCCAACCCTATGAGATTTAGCTCAGAGGCTAGAAAATAAAATTCCAAACCAAAATATTATCTGACATTATGTTCAACTACTTCAATTTAATCTTTCAAAGGAACACTTATGGAAATAATGAAAGAAGTTTGGGAAACAGCTTTTGCTTGCCAAGTCCACACTTCAGCAGCACAACATCTTGTGGTGGCTAAGAAGGACTACCTTTGACTTTCGTTCCTTTGCGCAGTCGAACCCTTATTCACGCCTAAGGATCTCTCCCACCTTTTTTGTTTGCCATTTGTGAGGTTCCCTTCATTGACTTTTATAGATAGCTTAGGCTAGGGTCAACTAACAACTTGTGATTATCTACTCCACTTTTAGAGGGATTTATTTGGTATAGGTTTGAATTTCAGCTGGGACTTTTGTGTGAAAAATGTTGACTTGGTCTTCCCGGCATTGCCACGACATCCGTGTTGGCAAAATATCTACACTTTGCTCTTACAAAACTTCACTCCTTTATTTCCTTATTTCGAAACCTATTCTTACCACACCAACATAGTCCAATTGCTAATGCAATAATAAAAATGCTAATTAAAATTTACTAAAATGTAGTAAAATGTACTTAAGTACAAGCAATTAGCTAGGTTTAAAGACATGAAATATAACTCTTTTCAAGAGTTATCATCTGGCTATACATATTGAGGGTTAAGTAGATACATCACGGTGAAGTTTGTAAAAATAGAATGAAATAGGAAAGATTGACATGATTTAGGAACTATAAGTGAGCCTAAGGTGTGAAACAAGAAGAAAAATCCAAAAAGAAAATTAGTATGAGTAGAAAAAGTCTTAAACCAGCAAGAAAGCATTCATGAGTGAGATGTATTGAAAAAAGAGAAAAGTCACAAAGTCATAAAAGAAAGAAAAAATTGTTCATTAGTGCAAAAAAACTTGTAAGGCTAGCCATAGTTACTATGTCATGCTATGACTTCCTAGTTATGGGGAGACAAGGAAGGTGAGAGAAGGAGAAATAAGGTAGTGAGTGGGTAACGGTCACTAAGGGGGGAAGAATAGGGATCAATATGATGTGCCAAACTATTTTAGTGTTTGTAACCTTTTTTATGCTTACTATTTTTGAATTCTATACATGTCCTAAGCATTAGAATGTTACAAGTAGAAAATTCCTATGTGACCTAAATATCCGTATACATGAATGGATATCATACTAAACATACGCATAAATAACTATTTGTATTCTACTCGGATAATCAAAGTACTTGAATGATTTGTTGATGGACCCTTCTAGGTGAGACCCTTAACACTTGTATATTTTGTAACATATTGAACTTAGATGTTTGCGATCAAAAGTGGTAAGTCAATTACTCATCACGTTAAAGTTGTTAGTAAGCATGAAATGCCTAAGTCATATGCTTTGAAGTCAATTCTTGTATCATACTTGCTCAAGGGTTGTTATTTTTTATTTGTCACTTATGTTTATGTTGCTTGAGGACAAGCAATGACTTAAGTGTGGGGGAGTTTGATCTACCGTAATTCGGTGTAGCAGATTAAACTAGTTTTCGTATTTAAGGAGCTTGAATACAAGAATTTTTGTTATTTTTTATTTAAGTTTTCTTACTTTTATTTACATTCAGTAAAATGTGGAAATTGAGTCCTTTATTGACCTTAGGGGCCGAATGAGGCCTAAAGGAGAGCTAACGCACTTTGTAAGTGTGCAGGAGACCTTCAGAAGGTGTACTAAACCAATATTGGTTGCTATGTCACAACATGGGATGTTCAATGTCGCAACAGAGGGAGCAAAATGGAGAAAGCTCAAGACTACCTTTGATGTTGCGACACAAATTAAGGGTGTCGCAACATACCCCTGAAGATATCGCAAGAGGAGTATTCTGATTGCCATGTCGCGACACAAGTCTTGGTGTGTCGTGACATTAACTCTATGACAGAAATTAAACACGAAGCAAGGGCATTTTGGTTTGTACAATCAAACTTAAAGCTCAAGAACGTCAGCTAACCTAGGGTTAAGGACAACGTCCACTTAGAATCTATAAATAGGCTCCTTTCGCACATTTGATGAACATCATTCACTTAGCCTAGATTTCCTTAGCAAATGGGTGTTTAGTTTTCCTTTCGTTTTTAGGTTTTAGAATTTATTTTAGTTTTTCGTCGTTGTTCTCAAAAGATTTGAAATGTGGAAAGCATTCAAACTTTGTGGATTCACAATTAAATCTCAATACAATCAAGTTGTTTCATATACTCTACACTATTGATTTCATTAGCATGCTTTCTCTTTATATTGATTCTATATTGTCTATGAAAACCATGAGAAACTAATCCCTCTATAGAGGGTTAGCGAGTGGAGGTATGATCTGTTTACTATTTTATAGGGTTACTCAATGGATCAACTATTTGGGAAAGGAAGAACATGAAATAAATCCCAGGCCTGACAACCCTAGGAAGTCATCAAGGTGGGAATTAACCCAAAATTGGTATCGCCCATTCGTGAACACCTTCACCCTAAGCAAGTCTGGACTGTGAGGCTGGAAGATAAGTAGTTCTTGCTGACTCATTATGTTAGTGGAAGATCCAAAGATCTTGATAAGGCAGCGACTAGTTGATTGATGAGGAACCCAAAACAATAGTTTATGGGGATTACCAAAGCGAGCTAATCACCAATAATCAACATTTGATTCATTCTACTTTTCTATCTCTTGAACTTTTATTTATTTTGTGTTATTTTCTTTTATTTAATTATTGTAAAAACCCTTAAACCGCCCTTTTTATGTTTTCGTACTATATTCGATTTAAAGTACTAACTAGATTCTTTTAGTGTTTAGATTAGAATTGACCTAGCCCTCACCTCCCTTAGGTACGATCCTTAGATTACTCACCTACTCCGTTGTAAAAACTATATTACAACTTGAGCCGTATACTTGCGGATACCACCTCATATTTCTATAACTTATTGCATTATTCACACTCTTAACATTAATACGTTCGAAGGCAGTCATCGACCCATCTTTCTTTTTCACAAACAGAACTGGAGCACCCTAAGGTGACACACTCAGTCGAATAAATCCGCGGTCTAACAATTCTTTCAACTGTAATTTCAACTCTTTCAACTTGGTAGGATACATTCTGTACGAAGCTATTGAAATTGGAACTGTTCCCAACACAAGTTCAATTCCAAATTCCACTTCTCTAATTGGTGGTAACCGAAGCAATTCTTCAGGGAAAACATCAAAATATTCTTTAACTATCGGTACTTGATTAATTTTTTATTTTTCCACTTTAGAATTGAGAATATAAGCTAAAATTGTTGAAATCATGTTTTTTGCACAATCAGTCCCATCTGCCTTAACACATATAAATTCACCACTCGGATGTTTGAAACTAACTTATTTCCTTCGACAACTCACAATTGCATCATGTTCAGACTACCAATCCATTCCTAAAATAAGATTAAAATCATCAAATGGTAATAATATCAAACTAGTAGGAAATTCATAACCCCGAACTTTTAGTGGACAAGACCTACAAATCTGGTTAACTAGAACACACTAAGTGGATTCGTTTCCTTAATTGTGTAATCAGTTGACACAACAGGTAAATTCTTTTTGTCTACTTATGTAGTGCATATATAAGAGCGTGTTGACCCAAGGTTAGTCAATGCATATACATCAATATCAAAAAGAGAGAAAGTACTAGCTATAACATTTGGAACAAAAGCTTCTTCTCGAGCTTTAATTGCATAAGGCATCGCCAGTGTTCTAGCTTTGGATCGTTTATTTGTAACTCTAGTTTTTCCTCAATAGCTATAGGATTTCTACCGTTTCTAGGTCACCTACCTCCCTGTAAAGTAGCTTCAGGCTTGCTAATTTGAATTCTCGAACAACCATGTCATTTTGGACAATCTCGAGGGAAATGATTAAGAGATCCACATTGAAAACAAGTTCCTAACTTAGACCAACATTTTTTGAAATGTCTTTTACCATATTATTCACAAACAGTCTTTTAAACATTTCTCACGCTACCAACATTAGCCATCGGAGAATTAATAGACTTCAAGTTACTCTACTTGGGTCTATCTCTGCAGTGAACTATGAATGAGCAGTTGATCGATTTGCACCATTTTCTAAACTTCTTTGATGGTAAACTCTAAGCTGATTTAGACGATCCTTGTTTGTTGAAATCTTGAGATCTCAATTCAGACTGTCTTTTACTCTTGTAGATTTCTTCAACTTTCTGAACTCGTTTTGAGAGTTCTACAAATTTACATAATTTCAATACTACAACTAACATTCTAATTTCATCATTCAAGCCATCTTCAAATCTAATGCACATCTATTCTTTATTTGATATGATATTACGAGCATACTTGCTTAATTGTACAAAATCCTACTCATACTTGGCTACAGATCGATTCCCATGTTTCAACTCAAGAAACTCTTTCTTTTTCTTGTCAAGATACAACCGGTTAACATATTTCTTCTTGAATTCTCTTTGAAAGAAATCCCAGTTAATACGATCACTAGATGTCATTGTAGTTAAAGTATCCCACCATGAGTATGCTTCATCTTTTAGCAATTAAATTGCTCATCTTAGACAATTTTTATGTGTATACATCAATTCCGCAAAAGCTCTCTTGAATACTAACCAATATTTGACTTTTGTAGGATCATTATCAACCTTACCTCTAACTTCCTCAGCTCTACATTTTCAAATTTTATATGCTGAATGGTGAATAATAGTCTTAGGCACAGGATTTTGAGGTCATGGAGGTGCCGGATGAGGCACAATAGGGGGTGGGGTTTACGGAGTCACATGGTTTACTCGTTTAAACTCATTGAACCATTAGTTCACCATACCAAAAAATACACTTTTCATTTCATCACCAAATGATTGCAGGACTGACACATTTTGACTTGCTTCTGGTTTAGAAGCTTGTACATTACTCTCAACTTCATTAACTACTGCCTGGTTTGATTTGGCTGACATCTTGTATCTATAAGAAAATACAATGTTAGAAAGGATAAAAAACATCACACTATCACAGGGTATATGTGGCATGTATATTCTAGACTCATCACATGCTTCGTTAGTCCTAGAATCAACTAAACTGTATCCACGAGAAGAACATTAATTGATGTGCAGAAAGGAGAACTCACCATGCAAGTTCAAAATGATCAGGTAACCTTTAACATTCTTAAAGCGATGAAATTTCCCGATTCGGCATAAGAGTGTTCAGTTATGGAATAGATAGAAACCTTGGTTTCTATGGAAAGCAATTTTGAAGAAGATCCATTGGAGAAAACCTTAGATCTTAACCCTTTAGAGGATGAAGAAGGTGAAGAAAACATGGCTTTGATGGAAGCCAATCCGAGAAATTTTATTCAATCCACACGATTTGAACCGTTGGAGTTGGAAGTTAGAGAATTTGTACAACCCAAGTTGTCAATTGAAGAACCACCTAAACTTGAGCTAAAGGTACTTTCTTGTCATTTGAAATATGTTTATTTAGGTGACAACTCTACTTTACCTGTGATTATTTCAGCGGAACCGGCGAAAGATCAAGAGGAGCAACTAATTGCTGTTCTAAAGAAATTTAAGAAAGCAATTGGTTGGACCAGAACTGATATTCGAGGTATAAGCCCTTCTTTTTGCATGCATAAAATCATTTTAGATGAAGGTGAAATAGCTCGAATTGATGAGCAAATGAGGCTCAGTCCTGTTATGAAAGAAGTTGTGAGAAAGAAAGTGATCAAATGTTTAGATGCAGGAATCATCTATCCTATTTCAGATAGTTCGTGGGTAAGTCCAGTGCAGTGTGTGTCGAAGAAAGGTGGAATCACGATTGTTGAAAATGAGCGTAACGAGTTAATTCCAACGAGAACTATTACCGGTTGGAGAATCTATATTGATTATAGAAAGTTGAACAAAGCCACTCGGAAGGACCATTTTTTGGATCAGATGTTAGATCCTAAGGTAGTCATGCGATTCCTACATAAGCATGTGTTTACACGATTTGGGACACCAAGAGCTATTATTAGTGATGAAGGGTCTCACTTTGTGAATAAATGGCTTAAGTGGTTGCTTGACAAATATGATGTAAAACACAAGATTGCTACTGTCTATCACCACCAGTCTAATGGGCAAGTTGAAAGAGTAAATCGAGAAATCAAAGGTATCCTTGAAAAGGTAGTACGCCCTAGCAGAAAAGATTGGTCTCGAAGGCTTGATGATGCATTATGGGGTTATCGAACAACATTTAAGACTCTATTAGGAATAACTCCTTATCGGTTAGTCTTTGGAAAGGCATGTCATTTGCCATTAGAATTGGAGAATAAAACTCACTGGGCTTTGAAGCAGTTAAATTGTGATAGAAGGATGTTACTCATATAAAACTTCGCGAGTTTAAAGAAGGTTAGAAGGTGTTGTTGTTTAATTCAAGGCTGAAGTTATTTCCTGGGAAGCTGAAATCCTGATGGAAAGGACCCTATACCATCTACGGAGTTTATCCTTATGGATCTATTGAATTATATGACAATTACGGAGGTACATTTAAAGTTAATGGTCAACGTCTCAAACATTACTGGGAAGGAGAAGTTGAGCGAATTGAATCCTTGCTCAAATTAGCAGACCCTTTATTTTTCATGAACTCATTGTGTAAATAAATAAATAATTAGAACTTATTTTCTTAATTTATTACATTTAATTAATTCTGTCTAAGGAGATTGGAACTTAAGCAGGACCGTTGTGACCCCTCCAAACTTTCTTGGGAATTAATTTAATGTAATTTGTTAAAAAGAAATTTTCTAACTAAAATTTTTAAGTTTCATTTTGTTCAGTTTAAATTTTAATTTTTTATGTTAATAAAGGGGGTCAAATTTGGCCCAAGTACTAATCAGTTTTTTTAAGGTACAATCTGAGTTTGAGGCCCAAGCCAACAAAAAGGAGGAAAAAAATAGGCTTTGCCGTCACACCCATTACTTGCCGCCTAAGTAACTTTAATGTAGCTAAATTTTTGCTACATGTTGCCCTAATTTCTCCCTATATAAACCCCTTTTGATTCTACTAATTTTCATATCCCTTAAAGCAATTTGCTTTCACCCTAAAAATCCCTAAATCTCTTCCTTGTGCCGTCAACCTCAAATCCCGAAAGTAACCCTAGTCCTTTTCTTTCTTTTTATCGAAATTCCTTATTGCTACCGCAAAGAGATCACCGCCACACCATCCTTGCTATCACAAAATTTTTGCCATAGCAAGTTATACCAACTTTACGATTTCTCTTTTCACTCCTGTGCAGAAACTTTTCTGAATTTTTGAGAAAATACCATGTCTCGTAAAAGAACTAGATTGTCAAAGACTACTCCTGAAAACCCAATTGAGGTTGTTGAAGAAGTGAAAGAGTGATTTGATTCAATTTTCAAGCATCAACTTATGATGCCGGAAAAATATTTTAACCTGAAGAGCAATGATGTGATCGTTGTTCCTGTGCCAATTAGAAAGATAATTAATGCTCTCAAATAGGAACGATTCTGTGATGCTCGTTCACTTCCCGATGATGAACTAGTTCAAGAATTCTATGCTAGTTTGATTATGCAAGATGCTACTGAAGTCATCATTCGAAATAAAAAGGTACCTCTTACTTCTAAGTCCATCAATGATTTGTTTAATTTACTTGATGTTGAAGAAGATGAGTACTACCCTATGATGAACAATATCAATTGGGATTTTCTTCAACAAGTGCTTGATGTTGTGACAAAGCCGGGATCCCAATGGATTATAAGAAAGTATGGGAGCCATTCTTGTCGAAGAGAATACTTAAAACCAATAGCAAATGTATGGTTTTATTTTGTTTGCTACGGTTTTATCCCTATCTCACACAGTTCCACCATCTCGATGGAACGGATGCTCTTGTTATATGCAATCTTGACAGAAAAATCCATTAATGTTGGGAAAATTATCCTCAAGAAGATTCATGATTGTGCTAAAAAGAAGGCAGGAAGTGCTTATTTCCCATCATTAATCACTTCACTTTGCTTAAGGGCCTGTGTTAAAACACAAACAAATCTGAAAGGGCAGTATGTTCAAGGGTGTATTACAAGTCATGATCTTGAAAGGTTGGTAGAAAGAGTGCATGAGTTGAACTAAGGTGAGCAAGAGGAACCAACTGAGCCAGAAACTGAAAAGTCAACAAATAAAACAGAAATTGAAGCTGATTCAGTTACAGACACTTAAGAAGAAGAATCTGATAAGGAACCAAATAGTCCTCAACCAATTGAAGGAGCTTGAAACCCTAAACCTAGGGTTGAGCTAGAAGAAGAACCAGTCAAGCTATGTAACGCCCCGAATTTTGGGCCTAGAAGTATTGGGCCTTGAGCTTGGAAACGGATAGGAGACTGCTCTTAGATATTTTAGCTGTGTAACTAAAGAACACAAATGTATGTCTACTTTAGTGGTTAAGGGTCCTCAAAAGTATTGGAGAAGTCCTGGGTTCAAACCTGGGCTGTAGCAAAAATTTTGGTTTTAGGTGAATAAAACCCTGGGAGTAAGTAAGTAGGCTTTAAGAATAAAATGTGGTAAAAGGTGACACAAAGAGTGTGGGTGGTCTAGTGGTAAGATGGCGTTACAACCAGCAACAAGTCTAAGGTTCAAGTCTTGGGATGCGCAAGGGAGGTTTTATTTTGCAGTTATGACGCCTAGTGGTTGTGTTGTAGTGAGATTCTACTCAGGTGGTTGTGGAATTGGTCTTGGTGGAGTGATTCATGGGATAAATATTTGGAGGAGTTTGAAAGTGTTTCAAATTAAGGGTGTTGAGAGATTTGGAGAGTGGAATTAGGGGTGTAGTAGTAGTTGGCTAAAAGTGGGTTTCCCATGGTGCAAATTCGGTCATATGACTTTTATTCTTGTGCCAAAAGAGGTTGTGCATTTTTGCTCTCCATTTCAAAAACGTTTACATCTTGTTGTGCTGTTTTTCTCCCTTTTGTGTATTGTGTGTTTTGGTAGCCGATTACCATTAGTGTCCATTCGGGTAATTGGGTTTTTGTTCTTCAAAATCGTTCTTTGCTGGATCAACTTCCTTTCTCTCCCTCATTGGTACTTTGCCTTTACTTATTTTTGGTTTTGGGTAGCCAAACGTTTCCTCCCTTGTAGCCGAATATTTTTTGTTCCATCAACCCTGTCCCTTGTCCTTGATTGTCGATTCTCTTCTATTCTCCCTCTCTCTCAAGCTGTAGTGGATGACCATCTCACCTGCCTCTCGATTCTAACTTCTCTTCCCTATCACACAAATAGTTTCTATTGGCAGAATATCGATTGAAATTCGTGAGGAGTGGAGGAGTTCTCTAGCGCTGTAGAAATGATTGGACCCTTCTCTTTTGTTCTTGACTGAAGATAACTATCAAGGAAGGTTGAGATCCGATTGTCAAGCGATTGATAAATACCTTGTTTAATGGTGCTCGTGGGCTGTTCGCAAGAGTTCGTATTCAGGTGTGTATTGTATACGATATTCGATGATTGGCTGAAAAGCTGAAAGTGTATGTGTATCTATACACTTTAAAACATTACTGTCGTAAAGCCGAAAAGCCAAAAATACGGCGATTGAGGCCACATGAGCATGTGAGCACTCATGTGGTGAATCGAGCCCATGAATACAGGCGTTAGACTGTTGACGCCACCACGAGCGTTCTCGTGCTTTTAGGCCATAATGGGCCACGTTGGGTCGAAATGGGTCGTGTGGGCTCAATGGGCTTGTGGGCCCCCACAAATGAAATCCACAATTTGTGGCAAATTCTAGGCTGGGTTGTGTAGATCTCATAACCGTGGCGAGATCTGGGCTGAATGTAACACCCCTAACCCGTATCTTTCGCCAGAATAGGGTTATAGGGCATTACCAGAGTTTACTAATTAATTTTCAGACTTTTCTTTTTATCAAGCATTCATATTTATAACCAATCAAAATCAAAACATTAATGAGCTAACGTTAACCAATTTCAATTATACATGTCATTATAACCAGAATCAAATCATCCAAAATTATCGATAGAACCAGTGGATAATGTGATATATCTCCAACAAGCTTCCAACTCAATCAAGCTTCCGATAATCATTTCAACGCATCAAATAATTATACATATTACCAATAATAATTCAATTCCAATAATAAAACACACACACACACACACATATATATAATATTCATTACCAAATAGCATTCACTTAAATTAAAATTATATAGAATATAGTTCATACGAACTTACCAGGCTAAATTGCAGAAATACCAAAATTCAGGGACATTTTGGAAATTTTCTATTTTTCTCAAATTTCCACCCAATCTTGATCTAAATTAATATTTCATTCAATTTACTAATTTAAATAATAAAACAATTCATTTCATGCAATTTGGTCACTTTTTGACATTTTTACAAATTTACCCTTAAAGTTTTACTTTTATTCAATTTAGTCCCTGAGCCTAAAACGTGCAAATTATCCATGCTAGCTGAATATTCATTTATATATTTTCCTCCTCCTCCTCTCCATTCCACATCCTTAATTTATATAGTATGCTTATAAGTAACATTATCTATGATTTTACTATTTACTTGTAAAATTATTTAAAACTGTCCATTTGAGTCATAGCCACTAAATTATTTTTATCCTGAGCTACAGAACTCAAAATTAAGATCCAATAATTTTAACTGAAACTAGACTCACATATATTCTTACCATAAAATTTTCAGAATTTTTGGTTTAGCCAATAAATACAGTTTATTCCTTAAAGTCACATCTGTTCTGCTGTTTGACAGTTCCGACCCTTCTTCACTAAAACTTAATTATATCCTTGTACAGAATTCGGATGATATCCTCATTTGTTTCTATTTAAAATAGACTCTTTAAGGATTTCAAAAATATAAATTATAACCCATAATTATTTTTTTTACAATTTGTGATGATTTTCCAAAGTCAGAACAGGGGAACCCGAAAGCATTCTAACCTTGTCTCACAAAATCTATTATATCTCATGATTTAAAATTTCATTACTTACACCGTTTCTTCTATGAGAAACTAGACTTAGTAATCTTTAATTCCATATTTTTTTCATCCTCTAATTTCATTTCCAAAATTTATGGTGATTTTTCAAATTTAACCTACTGCTGCTGTCCAAAACTATTTTAGTGCAAAATGTTAATTACTAAGTTTATAACTTCCTTATTCCCTTTCTCTATAATATTTCCCGTCACTTTCACTTATTTCTCTTCACTAATATATCAAGAACATAATAATTTATACAAGAAAACTCTACTATAACATCTTTTCCATGCTATTTCAATAATATCAAACTTAAAAATATATTGAACTCTCAATGTTCTTACCTTGTCCTATTGATTTCAACCTTTAACTTAATTTTCTCTCTCCTCCAGCTTCAATTTCTTGAATCCAACTTGATATTCTAGCTCCCCATAGTCTCCTTGTTATCTTTCTCTCTTGATGGCTATGAAAATTCTTTTGATTTCTAATTGAAAATGGTGAATTTTTTTTGGTGGAAGGACCAAATTGTAAAGAAAGCAAAACTTTCTTTCTTTCTCTTCTCTTCTAACGTGAATTGCATGGAAAAGATGATGGGTTGGTTCCTTTTCATCTTTCTTTCCACTTATATATATAATAAATAATAAAATAATAAAATAATAAAATATCATTTAAAAATTAAATTAAAATATTAATAAACTAATATTTAATTAATTAATCTAAAATATCTTCAGCATCATCATTATCTTCTAAATTTCTCCCTCTTCTAAATGACCATTTTCCCTTTATGATCTTTTAAAATTTCATCCTTGAGTCATTACTTAATTTGGTAAAATCATGATTTAGTCCCTCATAATTCTTCACCTATTCAATTTGGTCCTAATTCATCCATTTTCCTTAGTTTCTAGATTATTCCAACCTTAAAATATTTGCACTATTGGTCTTTAAAATTTTTCTTATTTGCACTTTAACCCCTCAAATTTTAAGTATTTACCCTTGGGCAACAAAATTTTTTTCACTTTTGCGATTTAATCCTTTCTTGAATTAATATGTCATAATTTACTTCTTAATGCTGACATAACTCAAAATTACCCTTTTTATCACTTTATTTCCTTATTTTACTATACCAAGAATATTATCTTACTTTCTTATTGTAGTAATTTTCGGGGTATTACACTGAACGGGCCGTACGAGCATGTGCGCCCACTTGGGTTGAATATGGGCCTTGGGCCCATTTACACTATTATGACCATTTAGGTTACCTAAGTCGCTCGAGACGGCTTCGGACCTTTCGAGAGGTCGATATCTACACTGAGACCCTAAAGTAGGGTAAAATGACCGAAATACCCTCGAAGGGTAAAATTATCGAAATACCCTTGTGGGGTAAAATAACTGTGATGCCCCTATAGGTAAAATGACTGTAATACCTCTGTTAGGTAAATTGACCAATATACCCCCAAGAAAGTAAAATGACTATTTTGCCCCTCGAGGTCAAATGATTGATTTGTCCATGATGTAAATGACTATTATACCCCTAGGAGATAAAATTACTGTTATGGCCTTATGTTATGTATGACTCATTTGTCTATGATTTTTATGACTGATTTGTTTGTGATTTCTATGACCGATTCTGAGCATGGCATTTTGCATACACGACATACTGCAGGGGTTGGGATACTGTTAATGAGGAAGTATTGTACTGGTGGCTTTGCACAATCACTGTTACTGGTGGCTTGGGCACATATACTATACTAGTAGCTTTGCTGCTTTGTGCCGATCATATTATCGTTACTGATGGCTTTGTGTCGATCATATTACTGTTATTGATGGCTTTGTACCGATCATACTACCGTTACTGATGGCTTTGTGCCGATCATATTACAGTTATTGATGGCTGTGTGCCAGTCATATCACTACTACTGATGGCTTTGTGCCAAACATATTACTTTACTTATGGCTTGTAGCCATTCTGTTTATAGCTTATAGCTATCCTATTTATGGCTCTTAGCCATTCTGACTACTGGCAGCTATGCTGTGATATTGGTGTGAGGGCTGGGTGGGTCGACCCTGGTGTGTTGGGTTGGTACGGGTGGTGTGATGGCTGGATTGGATGGGTTTGCATACTTGCACCATACTGATACTGTATCGGGCTTAAGTCCACACTGTTTCTGTTTTGGGCTAAGGCCCACACTGTACTGTTACTATCAAAGGGCTCTGGCCTAGGCTGATTCTGTTTCTTTAATAAGGGGATTTACACACTGAATTTTCGTAAACTTACCCAGTTTTTAACCTTTTAGGTAATCCCTAGAGTTAGACAGTTCGGAGCTGCGAGGGACTCGGAGAGGGCCACACAACTGCAATTGTTTTATTCTATTTTGCTCATTTACTTAAGCAATTTGATTTTGATCCGGGTTGTAATAAGGCCTCTATAATTTCTGGATTTTATATTTCGGATTTAATGTGATTGTAATTTATATCTGCTAGAAGTAGAACACGGTTTTCCAAAGCAATAATTGTTTTCTAACACTACGTTTTCGCACCTCAATTTTTAAATATCACGTTTTTGCAAATCATTTTTTTAAATTAAGCTTCCGTAGCAATAAGGTTTTAAAATAGGTAACAACGTTTCTTTAATAAACCTCGATTGAAAATAAGCAAACGCAAACTGAGGTTTTGAACAAGTTTTAAATGGCAAGAAGTTTGAAATTTCAAGAAGGGTTTTCAATGAAAACATGGTTTTCGAAAAACACTTTAATGTGACACACCAGATTCGGTAATAACGTCTAGGCCAGGTTTGGGGTGTTACAAGCTGAGTGTTGAACCTGAATATAACTCCTATGCCGACTTCTGCAAGTACTTCAAGGAAATCAGAGTTGTCAATTTTGATGGATCTGTGCAAGTTCATGCACAATCAGCAACAAACTTACTAGAAATATGCAAAAATTAGAGATGATTCAATTCAAAATACTTTTAAGAATACCTCTAATACTTTTGTTCCTGAGTTCCCAGATGCTATCTTTGAGACATGGATGGAAGAACTAACGATGCAAGCGAGGATGGAGCTAAAGACGACAAGGGGAATAAGTCAAAAAAATAAAAGGGGAGATTCTTATCTTGTTATTTATTTAATTATTTTTAGGTCTTTAGGAATTTATTTCTTTAGTAATTAGGATTTAATTTTTGCAAAATAAAACATAGCAAGCATGAATAAATAATTCTTTAGAAAGAAAAAGACTAAGTGATGTGGCAATGAGAATGAACATGTCTAGGATTGGGTTATTAGGAAAGACTTGGTATTTAAGCAGTCTTAATGACTCACCTCTCTTTCTTTACAACCCTACCTGATGTTCAGTTTTCATTCATTACTTTGTTCTTGCAATGAGGATATTGCTTCTTTTTAAAGCGGGGTAAGGCAAATAATTGCTCAAAATTTTAAAATTTTCAAGTATGTTTCAAATCATTCTTTCATAAGTATGTCTTAATAAATGATTGTTTAGAGAAATTCTTTTTAATAATATATTTTGTATGCAAGCATGAATGATGATTTTATCTGAGTGATTGTATGTTATCATGAAAAATGGAATGTTTTTATGATTTTAGTCTTAGGTAATGTTTGCCATGAAAACTTAGTTTCTCTTGAGATTTGACATGCAAGAAGCTTATATCTTTAGAATTGACTTAGTAACTTTCTTGAGGCGAAATCCTAGGGGACAAAAAATCTAAAATGATATAGGTACCATTTTTCTTTGAATCTTTTAAGCCTTTTTAAGCCCACCTTATGATATTAGACCATTGAAACTATAATTTTGAGCTTAAAGGCCTGTTCATTGTAATAAACCTACATTATAAGCCAGTACCATCTTTTTAAAATTATCCTAATTTTGTGCACCTATCTTAACTAAAGTTGTCTTGGGAATCAACATTTGAGGAAACTTTCATAAAGATGTATGTGCTCATGCTTATAAAAAACAACAACAACAACAAAGACAAAGAAAGAGTGAAGAAAAATTTGCTCAGTCTCCAAAAAGAAAATGTATGAGTATGAGTTTAAAATAAGTTTGGGGGAGTTCAAAATATAAAGTTATATATAATAATTTATTTTGATATTTTATTGGGTTTTAATTGATAAAGTAAATTGATTAATTAAAGTGGTTAAATTATATTATTTGGTCCTCTAAACTATCTATCATTTTTGGATAGGTCTGAGAGTTTTCTTCTAATTGCAAAATCGTCCAAATTAGGGACCAATTCAACCCAATTTTCGGCTGCACATGGATGTCATAAACCATTTTTTTGGTTTAATTATACAAAGTCCTTGAAGAGTTAAAGAAATTAGAGATTTTTCGGAAGATTTGCTGATGACCAAGTCTTAGTCCTGAGTTGCTGTGGCACTCAAATTGACCAAAAATCAAGGAAAAACCAACCACCTTTCCTCAATTCATGGCTGGCTACTCTTGGAGGAAATTTCAAAGGATGGACACTCCTATTTTTAGCAAACTAGATCCTTTGCCTCACCTATAAATAAGAGCTCATTTCTCACTTTTTCAATCATCCCTCATCCCATCATCTTCCACTCATTCATCATTCTCTCAACTCTTTTAGCTATCTTTCCCCTTCATCATCCTTGCATAAAAAATTTAGCAATTAAGCCTCTTAAAGAACCCTTGGTCGGCCACCTTGGAGAGCCATCAGAAAAGGAGCAACGCAAAGAAGCGAAGGAGCCTTGTCAGTCAGAGTCTTGGGTGACAGCCACTCTGAATTGGGTTTAATCTTTCTTTTCTTTAAATTTAATTTAAAGATGTTTGCTATGTGTTCTTTGTTCTTGTTTACAAAAATGATAGCTTAAATTTATTTAAGCTAGGATGATTATTTTGATTAAATAATATTTATTTAATTAATGCTTATAATGTTTGTGCCTCAATCAATCATGTTTTCAATTAAAATCAAGTTTGTATTTCGTTCATACGTGATTGAAATGCACCTGAATTAGCTGAGCAATCCTAACCAAACGACGGCTAATGGACGTATAATTGAAATGTGCATGCTCAATTTAGATCCTAACATGATTAAATTGTAGGTTGCATAACAACTCTAACCAAGCTCTGTTATCTGCATAGTTTTTAAATTTGCGTGATTAAATTGTTTCAAACCTAACACGTCCCTATTATCTCACATGAATGCTAAGAAGCCCTTAGTAAATAAGGATCAGTAAAATGCGTATTTTCTAAGTAAAGGATTCTGAAAGGACCTAATGTGGTTTCCAAACTCATGAAAGATCGAGTTGCCATGGAATGTTTTCCGAATGATATTAAGCCTATTGATAATAAATTGAGTTTAATTAAAGTAATTGTCCTAGTTTATTTATGTTATAATTGTTTCAAATTGTGTTTAATTTTACTAAAATCTATTTCATTTATATAGTTTTCACACTTAGGATCATTTGCATTAGGGATCATTGCATTTAGTCTAATTTAATCGCCACTTTTCAACTATATTGTGTTTTTATTTATCAAATTGTTAATATAATTTTACAATTTAAGTGACTTAGCATGTAACACCCCTTACTCGAGACCGTTGCCAGAGTTGAGCATGAGGCGTTATCTGACTTAACTTACTTGCTCGGAGCATAAAAATTTATTTTTAAAATTAATTTGCTCACATTCATTCAATATATCCCTAAAAAGAACCCTCGAGACCCTAAAACATGCAACAGAAATGGTTCTGGTCCAAACCGGGAACATTAAAAATTTTCGGAACACTTAAACAAATCAAAATAATTTATTTCACTATTCACAATAAAATTGTCCACCTGCATAACAGTACCTAATTTGATTATAAATTGAGTTATGAAACTAAAAATTTAGATCCATAAATTTTCCCTAAAACTAGAATCATATATCTTCTTACCATAAAATTTCTAGAATTTTTGGTTTAGCCAAATAGTATAGTTTATTCTTTAAAGTCTCCCCTGCTTCACTGCTCGATAGTTCTGACCCCTCTTAACTAAAAATAAATTATCTCATTGTACAACTTTCATTTGGTTCTTCCACTTGTTTCTATTGAAAATAGACTCATTAAGGAATCTAGACATATAAATTATGACACATAATTCGTTCTGTACATTTTTTAATGATTTTTTAAACTCAAAATAGGGGGCTTCAAAAACCATTCTGACCCTGTCTCTCTAAAATTCAAATATCTCATAATATATAATTCCTTTGCGTAAACTATTTCTTTCATGTGAAAATAGACTCCATAAGCTTTAATTCTATATCTCGTTCACTCTCTAAATCCATTTCTACTATCCTTGGTGATTTTTCAAAATCACGTTAATGCTGATGTCCAAAAACTGTTCCATTGCAAATTTTTACTCTTTTATAATTTCTTTGTATTAACTATCATTTAGGCATACATCAAAACATGTACTGAAATAGCCATTTCAATAGCTATTCATTATCCATATCATAAGGACACACACAAAATGACTAAGTCCCTATACAGGCCATAACTTAAAACGTTTCGGTTACAAAATACCGAGATGGCCTGTTGATAGTGTGGAACTATCTCCGACGCCCTTACAAAATACATACATGTATTGATTCATATTGAACACTGACCAAATCCTTTCAAATTCAAGCCCATTGAATTGCTAGAATACCATTGAATATGTAGGATAGCTCACATGAAGTGAGCTAATCATATAATCGTAATCTTTCCTATCATATACATTATTGCTCACACGAGCTGTGAAATCTATGCTCACATGAGCTATAAAATGGGCCTGCTCACATGAGCTGTGGGTTGGAATGTAAGCTACACGTTGCTGCTCACACGAGCTGTGGAGTATCCGCAACACATGCTAGACCTCAGCCATCGGTAGGACATTCAAGACCAGCACTCAAAACATGGAAACCTAATGACATGTCATTTGTATCCTACGAATTCCTAAGGTTCAAACAGGGCTCGATAAACATCGTAACATCGTTGGATTTGCATTAATTATTTACATAATGATCCACAATTCATATAAAGCTCAAAAGATAACATTAAAACATTACTTAATTACATAAACTTACCTTGACAATAAAGGTGTAGAAACAGAGTTGACTAATCCGGAGCTTTTTTTTACCCAGATCTAAAGCCATACGAGGTCTATCTTGATTTAAATAAAAAATTCAATCTATTTAATAACCATTCTAATAACTTCAATCCAAATTCATATTTTTTGCAAAATTACACTTTTCTCCCTATTATTTTGATTTCATTACAATTTAGATTCGTGCAATTTCATCCCTACCCAAGCTAGCCAAAATTCATATAGGTCCATATCAACTCAAACAATTCATTATTTCACAATTTTCACCATGCTTTTTACACATTTTACAAATAAATCCCTATTTTACATTTTCAACAAAATTCACTTTACAAAAGTGGTTTATCTATAAGAAAAGATTCATTTTCTCCCATCAAACATAAAAACTACATGAATATACTCATGGAAAAACCCTAACCTTTTCAATTGTTTGCAAATTAGTCCTTGGGCTAGCTAGATTAAACTATAACGACTTCAAAAACATAGAAATCATTAGAAACAAGCTTAAAATTCACTTACATGCAATAGGATAGCCTGATCGAACATAAAACCCTTCTCCAATGGTGATTTTTGGTTGAGCTTAGATGAAATGAAGAAGATGATACCTTTGGTTTATTATTTTACTGTACTTAATTTAATGAATAATATAATTAGTCTTATTATTAACCTTTGAAATAACATATTAAATGTCCATAATTGTCCACTCATAATAACAATGGTATAATTACCACATAAATCCATTAACTATTTAATTTCATAGCTATTTAGTAACTTTAACTTATAGAACTCTAATTTTGTATATTTTACGAATTAGAACTTTTTACCAAATTAAGCATGCAAGTGATAAAATTTCTTAACCAAATTTTTATACGACCTGGCTAACATACAGTAGATATTAAAATAATAATAAAATAAATATTTCCTCATCAGATTTGTAGTTCTGAAACCTATGGTCTGATTGTACTGATAACGGGCTGTTACAGTGGTATGTAAACTTTGCGTGAAAAATAACTATATGTGGAATTCAGTAAATGTGAATTCTGGCTAGGAGAAGTTGATTTTCTTGGACATGTTATATCTGCTGATGGAATCAGGGTTGATCCCAAAAAAGTACTTGCGATTGTTTATTGGAAAATTCTGAAGAATGTTTCTGAAGTTTGAAGTTTCATGGGTTAGCCGGATACTATCGGCGATTTGTTAAAAAAATTCTCAATCATTGTTTCACCTATGACCAAGTTACTACAGAAAAATGTCAAATTTTTTTGGTCTGATAACTGCCAGCAGAGTTTTAATCAGCTGAAAAACATGTTAACAAAAGCTCCAGTATTGACTCAGCTTGAATCTGGGACGGCATATGTTGTCTACAGTGATGCGTCTCTCAATGGTTTGGGTTGTGTGTTAATGTAGTCAAGGAAAGTAGTAACTTATACTCCTCGATAGTTAAAGCCAAATAAAAGAAATTATCCTACTCATGATCTCAAGTTGGTCGAGATTGTCTTCGCATTGAAGATACGGTGGCATTATTTATATGGCGAGAAATGTCACGTGTATACTGATCACAAAATTTTAAAGTATTTAATGGCCTAGAAGAAACTAAATCAAAGATAGTGATGTTGGTTAGGGATACTAAAAGATTATGATTTGGCTATTGATTATCACCCGGGAAAGGCTAATGTGGATGCAGATGCACTTAGTCAAAAGTCCTTATTTTTTGCACTTCAAGCGTTGAACACTCATTTAAATGCCGATGGTTCTGTACTGGTGGAATTGAGGACTAAAACCATGTTTCTACAACGAGTTCAGGAGTTACAAAATGACGATCCAAAGTTGTTGATGAAATGAAACTTGGTTCAGGATAATTTAACTACTGAATAGAGTATTGGTGATGATGGTACATTGCACTATCGCGATAGAATTTGTGTTCCGAATAATTTAAAATTAAATTCTACCTAGGCTCAAAATAGTACATATTCCATTCATCTCGGTAGCACGAAGATGTATTGTGATTTGAAACAGATGTACTGGTGGCCGGGTATGAAACGTGAGATTTATGAGTTTGTAGCTAAATGTTTGATTTGTCAGTAGGTAAAAGCAGAGCATCAGGTGCCGTCGGGATTATTACAGCCTGAGTGGAATTAGGAGTGAGTCATGATAGATTTCGTATATGGTTTTCCTGTAACTCTGAAAAAGAAAGATTCGATCTGGGTGATTATTGACAGATTAACTATGTCGGCCCACTTTATTCCAATTAGAATAGATTACACACTTATAAGGCTAATGGAATTATATGTTAAGAGATTGTGAGATTATATTGAGTTGCAACATCTATTATTTCTGATTGTGATCCGAGGTGTACATCGAGATTTTGGAGTAAACTTCACGAGGCTTTGGGTACTAAACTCAATTTCAGTACAGTGCTTCATCCTTAGATGGACGGGAAATCAAAACAAGTAATACAGACTTTGGAAGACATGCTACGATGTTGTATAATTGAGTTTAAGAGTAGTTGGGACAAATATCTACCGTTAGCGAAGTTCGCTTATAATAACAGTTATCAATCCAGTATTAAAACGGCACCGTTTGAAGCTTTATACGGAAGAAAATGTAAAACCTTGTTGTATTGGTCCAAGCTGAGCAAATCCAAAATGGTAGGGATTGATTTGATCTAAGAAAATAAAGAAAAGGTTCGAATTATTCGAGATTGTTGGAAAGTTGCATCTGATCGTTAGAAATCGTACACAAATTTGAAAAGAAAAGAAATAAAATATGTTGTGGGCGATCGAAGATTTTTAAAAGTTTCTTCATGGAAGAAAGTGCTATGATTTGGCAAGAAAGGAAAGTTGAGTCTGAGATTTATTGGGACGTACGAGATTACTGAAAGAATCAGCCTTGTAGCTTACAGATTAGCTTTACCTCCAGAACTTGAGAAAATTCATAACGTGTTCCACATTTCAATGTTGAGACGGTACAGATCTGATCCTTCACACATGGTTCCTTATAATGAAATTGAATTATAGCCAAATTTGATGTTTTCTTAAAAACCAGTGAAAATTTTGGCTCGGGAAGTAAAGAACTTCGGAATAAACGAGTACCATTGGTTAAAGTCTTGTGGCACAGGCATGGTACTTAGAAGCCTACCTGGGAAACTGATACGAACTCGCCTCAGTGATGATTTGAGTCGTAAAAATTGCCCGATCGTCAATTTAAGTAGTTCTCGTTTTTGGTTTATCAAGAGGTTTATATTTCAAAGAAGATAGTTTAAACAATGAAAATTAAGTAAAATATAGTGATGGAAAGATGAATATAAAGAACTTAAAACAAGAACAAACCCATAACAGAAGTTAGGACCCAAATTCTTATAAGTCTTAAGGTGGAGGCGGAATAGCTGGATAGAACCGAGACTCACTATCTAAGGAGATAGGGACCTATGGTATGGATAAACGCCACACTGAAAAGTGATAAGTTCAAGAACAAAGATTGGATGACGCCACTAGCGCTGCTGATAAGTTAGATCGAATCACCAAGAACAATGCGAGTTGAAAAAAACTCACAAAGTTTATAAATCATAAAATATCAAAGTTGATCAAGTGAAGTAAGTAAGTAACCTTCAAATGGTTTACAAAATATCTATTTATAGGCTTCAAATGTTCCAGCTGAATAGACTCTTAGGAAACCTAAATGGACAGATCAAATCAGCTTAATGGTGTTGGAAACTTCCTTGATTAATCCAAAACGTCCCTTGATGCTTCCTAGGCCAACTTGATTGATTGAAATGAATTTAGAGTGGAAACAAATTGAACAAATCCGTCCAAAGGTGTGAACAGCCTTCTAATGAGCTGCTTTGATTAGTTGAACGGTTTAGAAGGTGTTAAATGATGTCTTTTGTGCTCCAATGGACATTACGTGTGAAACCGAATATGAGCAGCCCCTCAAGTGTGAACACTTGAACTCCATTAGCTTCCAAATGTGAACAAATGAATTTGAATAGCTCCCATGGTGTGAACTCACGAAATTGGATGGTCACAAAGGTATGAACCGAAATTAATCAGCTGCTGAAATTATTTAAGACAACTCTTGGCTGTGGGTTGCCACAAAGGAATGCTTGGGGGAGTGTAGGAATCAGCTTCAATTCATGCACATTTAGGTGCAATGTCCCTCAATTAAATAACTCCCAATGAATCTAAACATTCATGTATGTTCAACCGAATTTATGCATAAATGTCCAGCTTGAAAATTTCCACCGTACATGGATATGCTTCCATATTAATTAGCTTGATGAACCTGGAAAATACATGTAGTCATGGTTGATGTTGATGCATGAATGTCCAGCTACTGGCTGCCTTTAAATGCTGTCCAATGTATGTAGCTGCACAATTAAAATCAACAAATTAATGGATTTTAAGACATCTTAAAAATCGGCAGCAATTAGACAAAACAGAAAACATGCATTCAACTAGGACATATTAAAAACGAATAATAACTAAGAATCAAATCAAATTCAACAACAGTTACGACAAATTAGTTAAAGCATGAAATTAATTTGTCTCAACTTTAGACACATTAAACACTTCTAATTTAACATGTTTAGATTAAGACATATTTATTAACACTTTTTATTAACTTAAGCTAAGCTAACTAAATTAACTAAACATATTAATTTATGAGCCAGAACTAAATTAAGTAACTTAGCTAAAGCATGAAATTATTCCAGCAACTAAAACAAATAAATTAAGAGATGGAATCGAGCTCAATAAGCTAGATTCAAGCTGAATCGAGCTCCCTTGAGCTAGAATCGAGCTAGGTTAGCTTGCAAGAGATTGCAAACAATGCATAGTGAGCTAGTCCAAAAATGTGCCCGGGGCATGGTCATATCATCCCCTCCCTCTTTAAAGCGATTTGTCCCCAAATCGGGTCATTTTCTCATGAAAAATCGTTCAATTTCAAGAAGCCTTTTATTTATGAACTTGGAAAAGACATCTCCCAAATTGTTAGAATCACAGAGGGTTCGTAAAGAAAGAAAAATATTTACACTCCCTCCCTCTTTAGATGAGAGCCATTTCAATTTGTCACCTACACAAAACTGAAACAAATTAGTGACATTGTAAGTTTTGGGCATAAAATAATTCGTTGGCATCTTACTCAAAAATGAATCGCATGAGCCAATGTTAAAATAAAGATAATGAGTAGGTTTTACCCATTTAGAATGAAACAAGAGCTTTACCGATGGTAACAAACCAAACTCACAAAGCATTCGGCAATTAAGCTCTTGGGAAAGGAAATTTCTTCGTTTAAATCCCTTGAACAGAAACATAAAACAATAATCTCTAGGGTCAAAAACAAAGCTTTCTCTTACTGTTTCAATGTGACATGAGGATTGCATAGCTGGTAACAAAGAAGGCATTTGAAGTGATAGAAAATTATAAATATGTAAAAGAAGCCTAGATGTTGGCCACAATGTAGAGCAATGATTTTTTCAAACAAAAAATTGATTTCGTCTTTGTACACCAGCAAAATTCACATACTTTGTTTTCGAAGCTGATGGTAAAACATGAAGCAAATAAAAAAGACCAACATATCTATACAAATTAAAATGATGGTGCTCAATTGCTCTCATTAACAACTTAGAAAAATATGCTCCAGGGTTAAACACATGATTTGGGTCATTTAAGTTCGAAAATAATGCAAGGGCATAATCCATAGACGGCGCAATCATGCTAGACAAATAGGATTTATTCACATGTATGAACAAATAATTATATCTTTCAAAATACCTTTGAACAACCAGAAATGTCCACAAAATTTCATCGAATTGATTGAAAGAATTCACATAGCAATCAAAACCAAACAGTTTAATTGTTTTACATGAAAATGCTTTGTTACATTCGACGATCACATTTTGTTGGCTTATAGTCGGAGTAATATCTTCAACAACCAAGTCAACTTACAATCTAATGTTGTTCGAATCAACATGGAACAAATGATGAGAAGAACACTCCAAGAAACTAATCAAATCAAAATCAGCAAATCGATTCAACTTATAGCAACCAGGCAATGCATTATAAGGAATTTCGTTAAGATTAACAACATGAGCCCTTTTATCAACGAAAATCAACAAATTCAAATAGGGTTGAATCTCAAAATATACCTTACCTTGCTTACCTTGAAGGATTGGAAGAATGACATCTGATTTACCTTTGAAAGTTTGAAAAGTATTCACATCATCCAACTTACCTTTTTCAGTTAATCGAAAACGTCTTTTGGTAGAAAGGTAATGAAGTTAGAACCAATCCGTGGGTGGAATCTTGCAAACTTGAAACAAAAAAAAATCACAAGGTAATTCTAAATAGGGGTTAGCAAAAGAATTCCTCCCTTTTTCGTGATTCTCTTCACTCGTTTCTTTTACAAACTCTCTTTTTTTTCACTCGATTTTTGTTCAAGCTCTTTTTCCTTTTCACTCATTTTCTTTCCAATGTCATTTTCTTTTTATTTTCTTTCAATTTCTTTTTCATTTTCATTTTCTCGCTCGCCCTCTTTTTCTTTTTCTTTTGCCTCACTTTTTTTTACAAAAGAATTTTTCAATTTGTTTTGGTCCTCATGGACTTGTTCCCGAGTGAGCAGCACTAGGGTAGCTTTCCTTCATTGATGCTTGAAAGAAAACCTATTGGCAGGACCATCGTGAGTGACCTTTCGATCCAATTTCCATGGTCTTCCTAGCAATAAATGGCAGGCTTGAAGAGGCAGAACGTCGTAAACGACTTCGTCTTGGTATTTACCGATGGAAAAGGCAACACGCACTTGTTGAGTAACTTCAAATTTTCCTTTGTTGCTAAACCACTGCAACTTAAAAGGTTGGGGATGCTTGGTAACGGATAAGCCAAGTTTTTCCACCATTCTAGTGCTGGCCACATTTGAACTAATTTCACCATCAACAATATGCAACAAACTATATCGTGGACACGGTAATGCATGTGAAACAGATTCTCATGTTGCGGTTCATTCTCCAATCTTTGAAGGATTGAACTCATGTTGATGTCAACAGTAGCATGTGTCAAATCTTCTTTATCTTTTTCGGATGGTACTTGGAGTTCTACTTCTTGTATTTGCCGAAATTCAGACCGCATTATCCTTTGCATTTCTCGCTTCCACATTTGGAATTCAAATTCAGAAAATTCTTGGGACATGTTTCAACAAAATGTTAGAAAATAAAAGAAAAGACAAATATTAAATTAACCTCACCAATTCAAAATCCTTGCCAATCTCTCACAAAGAAGAAAAAGTATAGTAATGGACACTCCATTTGTGTTTCACTCTTATATTGGCTTTTATCTTGATGTATTTCGCTCGTGCCTTTTACCTCTCGAATCCACCTCTCAAAATTCTTAGCATTTTTTAGACTTATTAGCACACTTGTGGGTTGGCTTCAAATGGCTAAGAAACAAAAGATTGATGTTAAGGGGATTAGTTAGGCTAAAAGAAAATTTTCTTAAGAGTGTGGCTGCAAAACAGTTGCCTTCAAGAACAAACACAAAGATCGAAATTAAATCACTTTTTGAATACTGGCTTTTCTTTTGATTGCAATCGAACTCCCACTTTTTTTAACACAATTTTTTTTCTTTTAAACTCCAATCACAACTTTTTTTTGTATTTTTTTTCAACTTGCAATCACATGAACTTTTTTCTTTGAATTTTTTTTATCTTTTTTCCCTTTTTAATGCCGAGAGTTTAAAAATGATAAAAACGTACCTAATTTGAAAAGCTCTAATACCAAGTTGATGTGATCTGGCCCGGGTTAATCGAGTCGTTTCACAAAACTTGCCCGATCGTCGACGAGGAGAAGTTTTGGTAGTCAAAAGGTGTAAATTTGAATATGGTTTACAGGGGCTTACAAGTGATTTTTAGATGGATGGAAGGTTTAGAAAGAATGAAGGTTCGGTGTAGTAAAAGAATCAAAGGATAGTTAATTGGGATAATTTGTGGGAATGGAAAAATAGACTTAACTCCAGAAACGATTCAACACTAAAGAGTGTTACCCTGGTTTCTATTTGGTTAATGTGGATTTGTGGAAATGTAGAAGGGTTGAACGCCACACCAAAATAAGGTGATAAGTTCGAAAGAGAACGATTGACGTCACTAGCACACTAGATAAGTCAGATCGAAACTCGTACAAATTTAGAGAGGAGAAAACTCACTCTTTGAACAAATTTCATTCACAAATGATCAAAAGTCAAAAGTTCAAAGATCCCTTTTACAAAGAAAAGATAAACTATTTATAGACACAAAGATGACTACTCAAATTCGGCATCTATGTGTTCACACAATTAATAAAAATGTTCACACTAAATCATTAAAATTTCAGTTCATGCTTGAAGATGGTGCATGAATTGGCTGAACCATCATGTTACTTCACTTGATGCATTCATGCATACTTAGCCTTGAAGAATAGCCTTAATTCCATGAATGTGCAGCCCTTTAATGTTCCTACATCTCCTTTGGCTGAATGGATCTTTAAAGTGCCTTAAAAAATTGAATGATCATCTTGAAAATACATGGAACATGCCTGAAACGTCCCAAGATATGTTCTTCCTTAAATTCTGTCCATGAATGTGCAAATGCATGAACATTCAGCAGCCCCCTCTTGCATGAACGTCCCAAGTACTTGTGCTTCCTTAAATGCCTTCCATTGAACCTCAATTGTGCATGCACACTCCCATACATTGCACCAAGCCATTCATGAATCTGCAGCAAATAAAATCAGCAAGTTAAATGCATTTTAAACACATTAAATTAGCAGCATATGAACTCATTAATTTGCATATTAAATTCGGCCATACATATTAACAGTTTCAGACATATTTAAAACAACACAATTAATTAAGTATTTAATTTAGATATAAATAAAACACTTAATTAATTATTTGTCCAGATTTTAACAAATTAATTAACTTAAAATAAACAACTAATTTAACTAAAGAAAAATTAAATGGTTTATTTCAGCAAAATAAATGCAAGCTAAAGAAAGCTAAAAATAAGCTCATTGGGTTAAGATTGAGCTGAATTGAGCTCGAATGAGCTGACTTGAGCTCGAGTGAGCTGACCTAAGTTAAATTTGGCTTGCACTAAGGTGCACAGATTGCTCAATGTTTGGGCTCGAGCTGGTCCTTCATCTTTGGGATGGAATTCACGCCAAAACTGACTCGTTAACGCTGCCACGTCCTCTTACATTTGCTTAGCTCGAGATCGAATATTCAGGCCTTTAGGAGGATCAAGAGGATGTGATAAAGGGTTGCGCGTGGACCAAGATTGAGTTGTCAAGTCACGAAAAACTCCTACGAAAACTCTAGACGATTAGATTTGAAACAAAACAACAAAACTTAGTTAAAATCAATTAGATCTGACAACTAAAATACCCAAATCAATAAAGGAGCAGCCAAGAAACAAACGCCCTTAAGAATAGCAAATCTTGGATGCAAAGAACACGGATTTGTGATCGAAATAAATCCCAATCTGCCGAATCTAAGAAGAACAAACACAAACAGCAAGTTAATCTTAAAAGTTCAGCAAATCGATGGAGTAAAGATAGGGTTTGGGATGGCAAGAACAAAATAAAGATTTAAGATAGGGTTTGGGATGGCAAGAACAAAATAAAGATTTAAGAATCAAAAACGATCTTTGAAGCCCAAAGAGATAGCGATTTGCCCAAATTGAAACAGCAAGTTAATTTCACCAAAATTTCAGCAACCGAATTCAACCAATGATGACAAAGGAGAAATCGACAAGAGCAATGGAAAATAGTGATCTTGAACGATCTTTGCTGCCAAGAAAAAGGGGCTGATCCATTCTTTAATGATGAAGATGGCTGGAAACAAAACAATAAGATTAAATAATGAAGATCAAGAATCGACACAAGCAGAATTTAAAAGAAAAGAATTGAACAGCAAGTAATTAGGATAAGTCCTAAGAAGCCTTGAAATCCCGAAAGATTTCACAACTCCCTTCAAACGGCTCTAATCTCCCCTCCAATGAAGAACAATGGCAAGAAGAAGGATGAAGATGGCTTCCACAATAAAAAAGATTGTTAAAACTACTTCGAAAGAAAACTTAAGAGAAAATTCTTGGAGGAAACTCAAAGAGAATTTTCACTCAACAAAAATCTGATTTAATGTGTAATTCAATGTGTAATCATAAGGTTGCCGGCCAAGCCTATTTATAGGCCTTCTAACTATTTTCCTAATCTTATTAGGAAACTAAAAAAAACCTAATTAATAATTTAAAAGGGGAAATTCGGCCAAGGCTTTTTAATGAGCTGCTTGGGCTAAATTTTTACATAGGAATTAAATCATAAAGCATAAAAATTAAAACTAAGTATTTAAAGAATTAAAATTTTACAAATTGGGCCACTTTGACAATTTGGCCTGATTTTCAACTAAGTGCCGTATCTTCAATAACTTGGGCTTGTAATCTGTTCTCTCCTGAAATTGGTTCGTTGATGCTCGTAACTGAGATCCAATGGGCCTTAACTGCAAGATTTGGTTTCTTGGACCAAGATTTCCAAGATTTGAAATCTTGATTTTCTTGATTCTTGAAATCGCTCAAAATAACAAAATTGGACCAATATTCGGTTTCTTGATTTTCTTGAAAACAAGAAAGTGAATCTTGATTTTCTTTTTCCTTTGTGTACACGTCTAAGGCTTTACTAATGAAGTCTTGAACGGTTCCATTTAGTTTCATACGCATTTGCCTGGCCTTTGACCTCGTTATTGGGCCTTGTGGTAATTTGAGCCCATCACGTCCTTGAGCTTGAGTTGGGCCTTTGTGACTCGTATCATTCCCCCCTTCTTCAAAAAGATTCGTCCTCGAATCTGAAAAATTAAATGGAGATAAGTCAGCCACATTGAAAGTAGAACTTACATTGTACTCATCGGGTAGGTCAATTTTGTATGCATTATCATTTATCCGCTCGAGTACTTGGAAAGGCCCATCGCCTCTTAGGTCCAACTTTGTCTTTCTTTTTGTAGGAAATCGTTCTTTACTCATATGGACCCAAACCCAATCTTTGAGTACTAAGTCAATTTGGTGTTTTATCCCACGTAAAGGCGGTAAACCTTTAGGGGCCTCGCTAAAAACATCCTCATAATCCTGTAAAAGACATTGAAACACACTAGGCAAATTTTCGTTAATGTTAGATAGAGATAAATAGTTTTGCCTAAACCTCACAAGGATATAAGGTTGTTTATTGAGTAGGGCTCTCCGCACATCTTTTTTTGTTGCAATTAAAATTTTCACTCTAGTTTTACCACTTGCAGATTCACTCACCTTTAGGCCATTTAAATTTTGACTTTTTTCACTACTAGCCCCTTTTCTCTCTGTCTCTTTTATTTGTCCTTTCTCTCTTACCCCCTCACAAAATTTCATCATCTTTAATTGATCTTTATAGACATCATTGGGATTTAAAGGAACAAAAGTGAATTTTCGACCTTTAAACACAAGAGAGTATCTATTGATCTTGCTTTGGTGTGTAACATCACAATCAAATTGCCAAGGCCGTCCAATGAGCAAGTGTGTCACATGCTTTGGGACCACATCACACCATACCTCATCCTCGTAATTCCTGAGCTTAAAAGTGATCAACGCCTGTTTTGTAACTTTAACTTCCGAGCATTCATTAAGCCACTGAAGGTGATACGGCTTAGGGTGTTTGGTACAAGGTAACTTTAAAGAATCCACCAAATAACTGCTCACTACATTCGAACAACTCCCACTATCAATAATAAGTGAACATAAAGTTACCTTTTATAAAACACCTAGAATGGAAAATATTGGTCCTTTGATTATCAACATCTTCTCTCATTTGGATGTTAAGGGTGCGGCAGACTACAAGGACCTCATTATGGTCATTATTCTCATCATCAACTTGACCAATTCTAGACATCTTATTTTAAAACCTGCAAAACAAACACTCAACACTCAAAAAAATTTAACAAACCTCACCGTTAATCACTCAAAAAGGAAAATCAAATTCTCAAAGAGGTAGAATTCAGTCTTGTGAGTTCTTTAGTAGAGTCTATATCAATCAATTAGAAAGTGTATGAACCGTAACTACCAAATAATCCTAACTGCACTAGGAGTCCAAAAAAGTGACGAGACACCAATTGATTTGTGTCGCACCGAGGAAGAATTGTGCACACTTTTAAATCCTACTAACACAAGAAACAAGAAGGTGTTAGATAGTGTAAAGGAAGAATAAAGGCAAACAAATGAAAAGCTATAGCTAAGAATCAATAAAAATTGCTGAAATCGAAAAACCCGAAAAACTGCGGAGTAACTTGACAACTTTGTTTTAGGTGTTCCCGATCTCCAAAAAACACAAAATTAAATTTGGAATGTCCTTAAATATTTAGTTTTTGATCTGTAAAGTTTGGGCACCAAACTCAACCTGCTGAATCTTTTTTAAAATTTTTATTTGATTTCGTCTTTTTCAATTTTTTTGACATTTTCGACTGACTTTTTTTGTGGAAAATATTTTTTTATATTCAATAACAGTGCCAAAAATAAGTATGTAAAATTTGAGATCAATCGGACAACATTTACCCACTCAAATGAATTTTTTTCAAAACATTTTTCTGGGTAAAACTGTTGTTTGTAGTTTAAAAAATAGAGATTAGTTTAGAAATCAACCAAGAACACCCAAAACACCCAAAATATGATACCAAATGATAAAGGGTTGCGCACAGACCAAGATCGAGTTGCCAAGTCACGAGAAACTCCTACGAAAGTTTGAAACAATCAGATCTGAAACGAAACTGAAAAAAATAAAAGATTAGATCTTTGAATTTCCAGATCTGAAATAAAATCCCCAAATCAGCAAAGAATCAAATTGAGAGTCGAAATAAGTATTAATAAGGATTCTTGAGAATCAAGAATACGTAATTGAACCCCAAAGAAGACTCCAATATGCCGAATCTATCAATTGAACATGAAATAGAAAATTAAAACGCAACAGATCACAACAACCCAAAAATTGAAATAGAATGAGGATAGGTTGTTTGGACGGCAAGATCAAAGGAAAAGGATAATTGATGAACGTTTTCTTGCTCCAAGAAGAGTACTGATCGATTTCTTTAAGGTTGAAGTTGGCTGGAAACACAATAAAAGAATTGAAATAATTTGAGCCCATCACGTTCTTGAGCTTGAGTTGGGCCTTTGTGACTCGTATCAGGATGGAAAAGTGAATCTTGGGTTGCCCCAGGTATGCTCACATCACAAATGATACGAATTCGCCTCGGTGATGATTTGAGTCGTAGAAATTTCCCGATCGTCAAATTAAGTAGTTCTTGTTTTTGGTTTAACAATAGGTTTATATTTCAAAGAACATAGTTTAAACAATGAAAATTAAGTAAAATATAATGATGGAAAGATGGATATAAAGAACTTAAAACAAGAATGAACCCGTAACAGAAGTTAGGACCCAAATTCTTATAAGTCTTAAGGTGGAGGCGGAATAGCCGGATAGAACTGAGACCCGCTATCTAGGGAGATAGGAACCTACGGTATGAATGAACGCCACACTCAAAAGTGATAAGTTCAAGAACGAAGATTGGATGACACCACTAGCGATGCTAGATAAGTCAGATCGAATCACCAAGAACAATGAGAGTTGAAAAAAACTCACAAAGTTTATAAATCATAAAATATCAAAGTTGATCAAGTGAAGTAAGTAAGTAACCTTCAAATGGTTTACAAAATATCTATTTATAGGCTTCAAATGTTCTAGCCGAATAAACACTTAGGAAAACTAAATGGACAACTCAAAATAGCTTAATGGTGTTGGAAACTTCCTTGATTAATCCAAAACGTCCCTTGATGCTTCCTAGGCCAACTTGATTGATTGAAATGAATTTGGAGCTGAAACAAATTGAACAAATTCGTCCAAAGGTGTGAACAGCCTTTTAATGAGATGCTTTGATCAGCTGAATGGTTTTGAAGGTGTTAAATGATGTCTTGAGTGCTCCAATGGACATTAGGTGTGAAACTGGATATGAGCAGCCCCTCAAGTGTGAACACTTGAACTCCATCAGCTTCCAAATGTGAACAAATGAATTTGAATAGCTCCCATGGTGTGAACTCACGAAATTGGATGGTCACAAAGGTATGAACCGAAATTAATCAGCCGTTGAAATTAATTAAGAAAACTCTTGGCTGTTGGTTGCCACAAAGGAATGCTTGGGGGAGTGTAGGAATCAGCTTCAATTCATGCACATTTAGGTGCAATGTCCCTCAATTAAATAACTCCCAATGAATCTGAACATTCATGTATGTTCAGCCAAATTTATGCATAAATGTCTAGCTTGAAAAATTCCACAGTACATGCATATGCTTCCACATTAATTAGCTTGATAAACCTGGAAAATACATGTACTCATGGTTGCTGTTGATGCATGATTGTCCAGCTGCTGGCTACCTTTAAATGTCGTCCAATGTATGTAGCTGCACAATTAAAATCAACAAATTAATGGATTTTAAGACATCTTAAAAATCAGTAGCAATTAGACAAAAAAGAAAACATGCATTCAACTAGGACATATTAAAAACGAATAATAACTAAGAATCAAATCAAATTCAACAGCAACTAAGACAAATTAATTAAAGCGTGAAATTAATTTGTCTCAACTTTAGACACATTAAACACTTCTAATTTAACATGTTTAGATTAAGACATATTTATTAACACTTTTTATTAACTTAAGCTAAGCTAACTAAATTAACTAAACATATTAATTTATGAGCCGAAACTAAATTAATTAACTTAGCTAAAGCATGAAATTATTCCAACAACTAAAACAAATAAATGAAAAGATGGAATCAAGCTCAAAGAGCTAGAATCGAGATGAATCGAGCTCCCTTGAGCTGGAATCGAGCTAGGTCAGCTTGCAAGAGATTGCAAACAATGCTTACTGAGCTAGTCCAAAAATGTGCCTAGGGCGTGGTCGTATCAGAAACTGAGTTATCGATGAAATTACAATATTCGAATCTATTTTTAGGTAACAATTTCGAGGACGAAATTTCCTAAGGGGGAGATTTGTAACAACTTGTTTTTCAATGGTACGGGGGAGAGTTGTAAAACCTATTTTTCAATGGTGACGAAACAGTGGTTTCAAGACCACAAATTACCATTGTGTCAGCTTGTAAATATTTTTTTATAGAATATTTACGGAGTCATAAGAGTCGTATTAAAATTTTGTTAAGAAACATTAACGTTTAGACAGTTAATTAAGGAAAAATGATTAAATTAAAAAATGTGCAAAACTTAGTAATTATTGCATTTAGATGATCAAATGGCTTAATTACTACGTGAGGAAGGACCTATGTAGTAATTAACCCTAGTTAACAATGTGGGATGACAATTGGAGTGAAAATTATAATAATATAACATTTGATTAATGGCAAATTTATAACAAAATCAAAATTAAAACAAAAATGAAAATGAAGAATAAACATTTTTCTTCTTCATTCTCTTCTTGAATTGTCGAAACACTATAGAAGGAAACTCCAAGATTTTGTTTCATCTTCCATGTGCATGTGAGCTCAAATCTCACCTATTTCTTGTAACTTTTATGTTTTTAAGATTGTTGCAACTAGTCCAACTAACTTGTACCTCTATTTTTGAATTTGTTAAAAATTTTAGAAGTTGCCATTGATGAATCTAGGTTGTTTTTTTATAATAGTTATGTGTTTGAAGCTTTGCTTGTGGTATTTGGTTGTATTGTGAAGTAATTTTTATTAGTTTTTTATTTAAGGATTAAATTGTTAAAATGTCAAAATGTCAAGTTTTGATGGTGAATTTGATGCATAACTGAGACTGTTTAAGGGCCTAGATTATTCGGTTGTAATTGTTAACTTTGAAAATGGTTAATTTGATTATTTTCGGTTTAGAGGACTAAATTGCAAAAGCTATAAAAGTTTACAAAAAATGTGTAATTAATGAAATGTTAAGGGACATATGCATTGAATGGAATGTGAAATGTATATGAGATTAATATATTGTATTTAATTATTATATAGATCAATACTTGAATAAAAAAGACAATAAATGAGAAAAATGAAAAATAGCGGATTAGTCCCTACGTGTTGGTTGAAATTAATTAGTAGGTAAGTCCATAAAATTTCAATACGGAAATAAAATTCTACTTGTAATCTTATATTATTGTTCTTTAGTTAATATGTTTATAGATAATTATTGCCTGAATGCACATACGCGCCCCTGTTTGTACTTTGGTACCTCTAAATGCACATACATGCCCCTGTTTGTACTCCGATACCGCTGAATGCCCATACGTGCCCCTGTTTGTACTTCGATACAACTAAATGCACATATGTGCCCCTGTTAGTACTTTGGTAACCTTGAATTAAAATAATATATGAACTGTGTCCAATTGTATTTAGATTAAATGTTATACTATGTCCTTCCTAAGCTATGTGAGCTTATAGGTTTTTGTGGATTGTTTTGTAGATAATCGTTGTTGACATTTTGGAAGGACCAATCAACCAGCTCACACTATCCATCTAAACTGGTAGTTTTTGCATCTCTTGGGGTAGTGGCATGTATATATAGATAAATATGTGGTTTTGAAATGTTGATAAGTGTAGTTTATGAATGAGATGTGTGTTTTGCTTAGGGTATGTTTTGTATAGATGAAACATGTATACTTATATATTACATAGATGGACACCTTGATGGTTTGTTATTGAATGAAGTGCTTTTAATCATGGTGCAATGCTTATTTGCTCAATGTCTTATAAAGAAGGTCTTCTGATAAAAATATTTGACTAAATGTTTAGTATATATATGTGGTGCCTTTGAATGACATATTGGTTGGATGAAACAGATTGATTGAATTGGTATATTTGGATGTGTTGGAGTAGTTCCTAGGTTTATTGAATGTGTGCATAATTGGAGTGGTGGAATAGGTATGGTTTGGTCTTAAAATGGCATGGTTTTTGGGTCAAATTTGGTGCACACATCCTGGTGACATGGTTGTATGTAATTTGAGAGTTTCTTAGTGTTTCAAGTTAGTGAGTTACATGATCTGACACACGGGCGTGTGTGGTAACTCAGAGAGTTACATGACCTAGCACATGGCCTGACACACGGGCGTGTGGGGCCACTTAGTGAGTTACACGGGTGGGGACACGGGCTGGGACACGATTGTGAGTCCCTAGTTCGATTGTTACACGGCCTAGGGTGTTTTCACACGGCCGTGTGACCCCTGTTTTTCAATTTTTCTAACTCTTTCTTAAAACTTCTGTTTTGTTTCAAATTATTCCTAAATTTCCTCAAAGCTATTTTTACGGCCTCGAAGGCTCGATTTAGGGATGAAATGCTTATGATTGATATGTTTTGAATATAATTTATTTTATTTTAATGTTATATTGATAAATGTTTCTCGATTGTATGGTAATACTCTGTAACCCTAACTAGCGACGAAGATGGGTTAGTGGTGTTACATATCACACCCAAACCTGAGTTCTTGATTGTCCTCAAATAGAATATGTATGAATGCATGAATGCATGAATTTGCCATAACTACACAATTGCCTCTTGTACTGCTAAACCAAGTGAAACATATTTTATACCTCCATTCTCAGCAGTCGTCTATCAAAAAAATTTTGGTTCAAATTTCATAGGTTTGTTTAGCATACGAACTGCAAAAAGTGTTACCTAAAAATAAAAGTTCCTAAATATTCATGCAATTATGACTATAGCAAGCACCTCCTAATGTACTTAGTTTGTCTTTCCACTAAACTTAGTTTTTCTTCTCATACTTATTCTGTCATTACATTATATAAAATTTTCTCTAGGGAATTCATCTTGCCACATGATTTCTTTACTTCACAATCTCAATGAAGCATACACTGGATTGCTAGGTATTACATCATGCCACAATTTGAATGTAATTCACTCATGGAGCTAAGGCTTTTGCCTAAAAAGATGGATGGGGCAAACAACTTACCCCTTAACTACTCAGCCTACTACTACAGTGGAGTGCCCCCAAACTATTTTTTTACTCACTCTTATTTGATCTTTCTTTTGAAATCAATAATACAATGGAGCAAATAGAGTATTATTGGCCCACTCAAAAATTTCAAACATTGAAGTGCTTTATAATGTCTTTTTAATTTTGTTTTATTAATTCATTTACCCTTAGCTTTGTCGTGGTGTTTATTATTACACAATGCTAATTTTCTGATCTTAGCTTCAAGACTTCTAAGTGTATTAAAAGAAACCTACTATAGACTAATTGTGATTATGCTTAGGTCATTCTACTTTTAAGGATCAATTTTCACACGACTATCCTAAGCTAAATATACCTAATCAACTATCACAATTTTGACAGTTTGAAGATTTATTATCCTCATCGAACATCATAATTAACAATATACTTCACATGGTCTAAAAGTTATTTAACATTTGTATATCATGGGAAAATGAGTGAGAAAATGAGTAAAAAAATGATAGAATGTTGAAACAAAATATCTCATGCATGAAATATGTGCAATACACCCCTAAACCTAAGGGTTGCATTTTCTTCAATCCATGATCAGACACAAAATTGCACTTATGTAAAAAAAAATAGATATGTAGAAAATGCAATGAAAATAATTATGAATGCATGAAAAACACATGTAAAAATGAAAAAAAAAATGCAAATGAAAAGTAAAAAAACAAATCTTGGAAAAGATTTGTGTTACATTAGTTAAATTGAGTGGATTTCCTAGCAACCTGCTTGTAGCGCTGCTTCTGTTTGAGCAGATTGATTGGCACCACTTCTTCATCATCATTTGATTTTGTAAGATCATCAATCAGTCGATTAATCTCACGATCTTGCTATAATATGGGTGCAGTGGCTTCAGGTGCAGTAGTAGGTTCCTGTGGTGCAAAAGTTTGATTCATGTTATCTCTTTCCTTATCTAAGTTATTGTTCACCCATTCTATTTTCTCTTCCCCCCTCTATTTCTTTATTCTTCTTTTTTGTAGTAGCTGGAAGTGTAGTAGTGTCCGTCATAGTGGCTTCAACTTCATCCTCATCTGTATCCTTTAGATCCGATAACAACTCCTTGGGAAAAGTAAGGAATACAAGCATGGCCCCGGTAAAGTTTTTCTAAAGACATTTGTTGATGGCATTATCCCTCCTGCTTACATAGCCCTAAAATAAATCCATTTCTTCTTAAGCTCTTTTGAGATCAGTAGTTGTCCTCAGTTGTTGCTTCTACATCAAAAGAAACTGTTGTTTTCAACATCTCAAGAGCATCTAGCACTTACTACTTGAAATCATTGTGAAATGTGGATGGAGTGGCATGGGTTCCAATAGGTGGAGAAGAGGTTGATACATAGCCAAGATGCCATGGCACTTCTTCTCTTGAAAATCTCATGGCAATCTGTTAGGTGATGGCTCATTTGTTTGGGATTTTGTCCTCATTTGCTTGGATAGGGCCAGAAGAGGTTTATGCGTAACGATGTACTTCTCTAAAAATAAATTTTCCAACATTTATCTTTCTTCTAGTCATAATAAAGTGCAGTAACAACATGCGTTCCTTTAAAATGGTACAGTTATGAGTTGAAAGGATAAGGTGAGATTTAAGAAAATGGTACCATACCCTACAATGAGGCTTAAAAGAAACACGGACGATGGTGTAGTAGTCACTTTGAGAAATTGTCCATTTGGTCCCTTCCACGTATAAATCCTCAAGAACTTGATTGAATCCTTTTGTTGTTATTGTCTTGAAAATTTGAGAATGTTCATCAGGGCCTTCAGCTAAATCATATTGTGTGTTGATGGAGTATTCACTAAATAACATCGAAGCACTGCATACATAGATGAAAGCAGTATCTGAAGAGGTTAAATGGGCATAAAATTCCTTTACAAATGTCGTGAGAACATCGTCAGGATGAAGGAAAAATGGTTGCCATCCATGTTTCTCTACCATGAAAGAAATTGCTTCAATGTATCCATAAAGGCTGCATCTTGAAAAAGAAAGCCTTTTTTCATACAAAAGGGTCGCTTTGATGTGTTTGTGTTGTACTTTTCTTTAGCAGCTTTGCTGAAAAATGTTCTTGGAGGCATAGAGGTTGGTGAAGATGGCATACATCAAGCCATTTGAGAAGAAATAGAAACTTTAAAAAGAAAAAGGTAAGACCTTTACAGTTATGGAGGAAAAACTGAAAATGGTGTAAAAGAAGAAAATTAAAATAACTTGGAGAAAGAAAATGAATTGACTAGGGTAAAAATGAAAGAGAATATAGTAGCAACGTGGGGGATAAGATTAACTTGAATTTATGGCCTGACATGATCAAGTAAAAATTAGGCGGGAAAAGGAAAAAGATAATATAAAAATTAAGCTAAAAAATTGCAAGTATGCTAAGTGGGCTAACTATTACAAAGCCTGGGCCAAAATCTACCTACAACAACAGAAAGAAAGAAAAATTAATTAAACCGATAAGAGAAAGACATCAAAAGCAAATTAATTAAATAAAACCAGGCAAAAGAAAACACTACGCAGTTCTAAGAGTAATGGAATGTTTATCACGAAGTATGGGAGCTCCCCAATAATGCTTCAAATGTTGACCATTGACTTTGAAATTAAAGCCAGTCTTGCCATCTTTGACTTCTATAGCTCTACGAGGGTAAACATGCACTATCTTGAATGGGCCAGACCAACGAGACTTCAATTTGCCATTAAACAATTTCAGCCTAGAATTGAACAACAATACTTGTGTTCTAGGTTCAAATTGTTGTGGTAAAATCTTCTTATCATGCCATCACTTTGTCTTTTCTTTATACAGTTTGGCATTCGCATAAGCTTCAGCTCTGAATTCCTCCATCTCATTCAACTCCAGTAACCGGCTAATGCCAGCATTAATCCAATCCATGTTTAATTTCTTAATTGCCCAATATGCCTTATGTTCAAGTTCAACCGAAAAATGACAAGGCTTCCCATAGACAAGCTTGAAAGGCGACATTCCCAATGGTGTCTTGAATGCAGTACGATATGCCCACAAAGCTTCATCCAATCTAGATGACCAATCTTTGCAGGTGGGATTGACCACTTTCTCTATTCGAGACCTTAGCTTGTCCATTTGTCTGGGGATGACATGCCGTGGCAATTTTATGTTTAAACCCATATATATTCAAGGCAGTAGCAACTAATCGATAGTCAAAATGAGAACCTTTATCACTAACCAAAGCACGATGAGTACCAAACCTAGTGAAAATATTCTTATGCAGGAACTTTAGTACCGATTTGGCATCATTTGTAGGGAGAGCGACTGCTTCAACCCATTTGGAGACGTAATCTACAGCCACAAGTATGTATATATTACCCTAAGAGGGTGGAATAGACCAATAAAGTCAATTCCCCACACATCAAACAATTCAACTTCTAGAATATTTTGCAATGGCATTTCATACCTCTTCGATAAGTTCCCAATTCGTTGACAATGATGGCAAGCTTGGAAAAATTCATGTGCATCTTTAAGCATGCTTGACCAATAAAAGCCAGATTGGAGAAGTTTTGCAGTAGTTCGCATTCCCCAAAAGTGTTTTCCATATGGTGCTGAATGGCAGTGGTGTAAAATACTCTAAATCTCGTCATTGGAAACACACCTCCGAATTATTTGATTTGCACAATGTTTGAATAAAAACAGCTCATCCCAATAATATTGCTCTGCATCATAGAGAAATTTTCTTCGTCTTTGACTGTTGAGCTCAGGTGGTAGTAATCCACTTACTAAGAAATTGACGATATAAACTGTAACACCCCGTACCCGAGACCGTTGCCGGAGTCGGACACGAGGGGTTCACAGACTAAATTCGCTTACTATCGCAGTCCATTTTAAAATTTTCCAGGCAGTTGGCTAACTGTGACACTGTCACCTTAAAAATCATATCTTGAGTTTCACAACTCGAAAATCAGTTTCGTAATTTTTTCCTGAAACTAGACTCATATGCCCATCTACATATTGTTTTCTAGAATTTTTGGTCGGGCCAATTAGTACAGTTTATTAGTCAAAGTCTCCCATGTTACAGGGATCGACTACACTGACCTTTGCACATTACGACTTGGATATCTCCCTGCACAGAGCTTCAATACTGATTCCGTTTGTTTCTATAGAAACTAGACTCAGAGAGGAATCTATACATGTATTACATGACTCCTAATTATCTCTGGTTAATTTATAATGAATTTCCAAATTCGGAACAGGGAATCCAGAAACCGTTCTGGCCCTGTCTCACGAGAACCTGAATATCTCTTAACATACTGTCCATATGATCGTTTTGTTACTTTCCTATGAAAATAGATTCATCAAGGTTCATTTACATAATTTATTCATTATTTAATTCCAATCCTACTATTTTTAGTGATTTTCTAAATCTACATCACTGCTGCTGCCAGCATCTGCCTTTAAGGTAGACTTTACCTATTTCATAGTTTCCATGATTCAACTAGCCCTTTTAGCATAAATAGCACAAATTATGATAGTGATTAACCATTCCATACCAAATGATTATAACATTATGCTCAAACATATATAAGCCATTTTCGCATGGCTATATACATTAACCAAAATATTCTTCCGCCACGAGTCTATTTTATACATGCCATAAGATAATCCAAAACATAGCAGTACCAAACAGTGGATAGTGATAGTGTGACTAGTTGCTGACGATCCCCGAGCCTGTAGCTTCGCAATGAGATCTATAAAACAGAGGAAACAGAGTAAACGGAGTAAGCATTACAATGCTTAGTAAGTTTTAAGCAGTGTCAACAGATAACAATCAAATTATAACATAGCTGTTCGTATTTTTATTTCACTCTTCCTTCGGGCATACCATCCCTTTATCGAATATGCACATCTCATCATATACAATAGGCAGATAAACTTTCACATAAAAGTGAGCTCATGTGACATAGATATATCGTATGATTTCACATCACCTCTCACACTGATCCGATGTCACATAATCATAGGAATAGTCTCATAGATTGCTCTCGTATGCATCACATAACTACCTTATGATTTAGTGCAAATCAAGCTCACATATAAACTTGGAGTACATACCTGTTTAACCTTTCGCATTGAATATATTTATAAGCAATTCTTATTACGAAATCTTACCCGGACATAATCTCCACACGAAGTTATCGGGTCTTACCCGGACAAAATTCCCACACGTAGTCATCGGGTCTTTAGAGCTCGGATATAGTACGAGCACGAAGCTTACGGACATTAATCAATGATAATATTCTCGCATAAAGCCTGCGGGGTTTTAACCCGGATATAGTACTGACACAAATGCCCTTCGGGACTTATCACATTTATACACTTTCACATCCATCACGTTGGCCACTCGGCCCTGCCACATATATACACTTTCACATTCATCACATCGGCCATTAGGCCTTATCACATATCACATATATACGCTTTCACATTCATCACATCGGCCATTAGGCGTTATCACATATATACACTTTCACATTCATCACATCGGCCATTAGGCCTTATCACATATATACGCTTTCACATTTATCACATATATACGCTTTCACATTCCTCACATCGGCCATTAGGCCTTATCACATATATACATATATACACTTTCACATTCATCACATCGGCCATTAGGCCTTATCACATATATACACTCTCACATTCATCACGTCGGCCATTAGGCCTTATCACATATATATATACACTTTCACATTCATTCAAATATACTTCACATACCACATATACTATCATGTACAGACTTGGTCTTGGCTGAATCTACATCCATCACTTTCCAATGAATAATTCAATTTTTACGCCATACTATCATTTCATATTAGAATACTCATAAGCTTACAATATCACGATTTAGAATTCAAGTATGGGTTTAATCACTAGCTTATGAGCAACTAAAACAAGTTTTATCCATGTTTACAACAAAATCACATATTCACTACGAGCTGTTTTCCTGAGCAATGGTCACTGAATTATTTATAACCGGAGCTACAAAACTCCAAATCACTTGCCGTTAATTTTTCCTGAATATAGACTCGTATATCTTCCATCCATAAAATTTCCAGAATTTTAGGTTTGGCCAATCAATACCAGATTTTTCTTAAAGTTTCCCCTGTTTCACTGTTTGACTAATCTGACCACTCTTCACTACGAATCAAATTTCTCATTTTACAGAATTCAAAATGTGTTGTATTTGATTTCATTTGAAACTAGGCTCATTAAAGAGTCTCAGCATATAAATTTTATCTTATAACCATTTTTTTACAATTTATAATGATTTTCTAAAAACAGAACAGAGGATTACAGTGTCATTCTGCGCTGTCTCACACAACTTTAAGTATCTCATTATCGGAAATTCCTTTGCTTACACGGTTTCTTTTATAAGAAACTAGACTCATTAAGATTTAATTACATAATTTATCCAGCTTTTAACTCAACTCCCACAATTTATGGTAATTTTTCCAAAACACGCTACTGCTGCTGTCCCTAGCAGATTTATACAATTTACTCTGTAAAGTTCTCATTCACATATTTAAAACATAATATCATATTCATCCCGTTTTAAAACTTAAGACTTACAAGGGAATCAAACTCAAATACTTAAGAACTTACCTTAAATGTCGTCGGACAACTACAAATCGACTATTCCATTTGTTTCGCTTTTCCCTTTTCCGAGTTAAGTTCCTTTCGCTCTTGAGCTAGGTAAAATAAATTAGTTTGTTTAATTACTTAACTAATTTATGTAGATTCAAACATTAATAATTTTTCTTAATAAGAAACATACGACAACTCATTAACATCCATTCATTCACATCTTTATTCTTGATTACAATCGGCCATTATAACATATACAAATGCATATTAACCACTTTGACCGATTGTCCATTAACCACTAACCAAAACTCATCAAATTAATGGACTATTTATTTAAATAATCCTTTATTATAATCTCACTTTGAAATTTAATACTAATTACTAATTTATCTCCCACTTAAGTTACTCATTGTACTTAATTAAACACTAATAATTAAAAATTATCAAACTATCATTCTACTCGTTTCTAAAATGACTATGTAAATATTAATCTCAATTTCATATACCATTTAATTCAAAACATTTAGCTACTTATTTACACTTTTACACATTTTCCCCAAAACATTTACATCCTATACAATTTAATCCGTCATATCCACCAAGTTAATTCCACAATTAACACATAACCCACTATTGCCAAATACTTAACCCTTAATATACAGCGTATATATGTATATCTTTAATTTATAATAAAATCCTTCTCATTTATAATTTACTCAATTAAATCCTTAATTTTTAAATGTAGTAAAAATTTACTCTATAAAATAACACAAATTCAACATCAAGCACCCAAACAAAACTCCTTCAAATAAAAGACTTCAAATTATGTCAATGACGTATTTTTTTTTATACATTGATAATTTCACATAAATAAACAATTTAATCCACCATATTTTTAAAATTTTCCATAATAATCCTCAATGTGAAATTTCATGAATTGACTTTGCAAATCATCTCACTTCACTTCCAACTTTAAAAATCTACCATAATAATATTAAGAACTTAGATTTTCTACCGTAGTAATTTCTATTAACTACAATCATTCCACAAATTTCAACATGGGTATGCTAGTTCATGATCCTAAGGTTCCAAAAATATAAATTATAAGCAAAAAGGATCATTAACATACCAACTAATTTGAGCTTCAAACTAAAACAACAATGGCCGAATATGCTTTCTCCTTTCCCCCAAATCAACATGCACAGAAAAATGAAACTTAAAACTCATTCCCTCTCTCCACTGAGCTATTTGTTTCTTCTTCTTTTTTTTATTCCTTAACAATATAAAATTATACACCCATCATAAGTAATTATTTGTCTATATTTTAATATAAATTCCTCATCATGGCCGGCCACTATAAACAAAAAGGAATATTTGACATGCAAATCCCTCATGTTAACATTTCATGCATTATTTGACACTTTACAAATTTACCTATCACACTTTCAAGTTTTATCACATGAGTCCTATCTTATAAATTTTACATACAAATGACAAAATCAAAGCATGAAACTTTCACACATGCATTTACACATATAATAAACATAGAATTTAACAGTTAATTATTTTTATGACTCAGTTTTGTGGTCCCAATACCACTTTCCGACTAGGGTCAAATTAGGGATGTCACATAAACATACCAAGGTAATGTCATGGCAACTAGCAGTTGCTCATATGGAAAATCCTCTGGAATGAGCTAAACATTACCATATTCATTTCTTACTTCAAGTCTCGACAAGTGATCAACCACTTGATTCTCTGTGCCTTTCCTATAATGAATTTCTAGATTAAATTCTTGTAGCTACAATATCCACTGAATTAATTTTGGCTTGGCATCTTTCTTAGTCACCAAATACTTAATCACAGAATGATTCATATAAACTGTAACTTTGGTTCCAACTAAATAGGATCTGAATTTGTCAAATGCAAATACCACAACCAATAGTTCTTTCTAAGTAGTTGTGTAGTTCAACTACGTATCTGTCAGCATCTGGCTGGCATATTAGATGACATGAAACACTTTACCCTTCCTTTTCCCAAGCATTACTTCTACAGTGAATCACTGGCATCGTATAAGTTCAATAGGTAATGTCTAGTCTGGTGCTATGACAATCAGTGGTATTACCAGTTGCTTTTTCAATTCCTCAAATGCTTGCACACAAGGCTCATCAAACTTGAATGCTCTATTATGTTCTAACAATGCACACAAGGGTTTGGATATCTTCAAAAATTCCTTAATAAATCATCGATAAAATCCTGCATGGCCAAGGAAAGTTCGAATACCTTTAACTGTTGTGGGTGGTGGCAATTTCTCAATAACGTCAATCTTCGCTTTGTCTACGACAATCCCTTGCTATGAAATTTTATGTCCCAGAATAATGCCTTCATAGACCATGAAATGACATTATTCCCAATTGAGAACAAAGCTAGTCTCTTCACACCGACAAAGAAATAGCTCTAGGTTTTTTAAACAACCTTCAAAAGTATTGCCAAACACCAAGAAGTCATCCATAAAAACTTCCAAAAATTTCTCCACCATATCTTAAAATATTGCCATTATGCAATGTTGAAATGTTGCAGGGGCATTCTATAACACCCCTAACCCGTATCCGTCATAGGAATAGGGTTATGGAGCATTACCATAAAAACATAACTTAAAACATTCATTTCCAAACATTTCATAAAACATTGCATGATACAATCAAACACATGCATATCGTCCCTTTTTCAAGCCCTCGAAGCCTTAGAAACACTTTAGAAATGATTCGGGACTAAATAAAAAACATATGAAACCTTAAGGAAAAATTTAGAAAAAAAAACTGCAGGGGTCACACGGCCTTGTGACTCACACGGTTAAGATAGACACCCATGACTCAGGCCGTGTAACATTCGAAATAGGGACACACGGTCGTGTCTCAGGCCGTGCCCATACTCGTATAAGTCACTAACTTGGGTCACATGGCTGAGCCACACACCCGTGTGCCAGGCTGTGTAACCTTTGCAAAGAAACCTTTAAAACCTACAGGGTACACACAACCATGTGTCACACACGGCTGAGACACACGCCCGTGTGGACAAGAAAATGGCCAAAATCATGCCATTTCTCTCACATTTTAAAACATGAGGCTACAAGCCACTTGCACATATACACAAGGCCTATATACCCAAATCATGCATAAAATGACCAAATATTTATACTCACTTAACTTATAAAATGCCTACGTATTGAATTAATCCTTAGTGAACCCCGTTGAGCCTAACACACATTTTTTAATTAACCTGTTAATGTTAACCCACGACCTATTTATTTGTTGTGACTTTTTCTCGTTTTATTGACTCCCTTTTTTGTCGAGATTTGACTTGGTTTGTTGCCTAACTATGTTCCTTTGTTTGAATTGTTGAATTTTCTTTCTTGATTCTTGTTAAAAAAATTGAGAAAAAAATTAAGTAGTCTTTAGTTGATTGAGCTTGAATAGTTAATTTCATATTTTGAGAAGAAGCTTGTTTTTTTTTTCTATTTTTTCTTGATTAATACACTTTCTTTTAATTCAACATTTGTTTTTTTTTCTAGTTTGATAATTTATTAACTTGATCTTGATTATGACTAACTTTTTTGTCCTTTTTCCACACCCTTAACCTAAGCCCCATTAAAACCTCTTAAAGACCGTTTGATTGGTGTGTCATATCATTTTATAGTAGCGGAGATTTGATTTTCAAGAAAGATTATGGTAATGACATTTCTTGTTCAACTTTTGAGTGCATATGCTTTGAGTGAATATTTAGTAAGGATGTCAATTCTTGTTGATTTTGAATTAAAGGTAATTACTTACATAAGGTGAGACACCTATGTTTTTGTACTTTAACAATTTTGACTTGGATTGTTTGAATCTTTAATACCCTTTAGTTGAATTGCCAATGCATGATTGCTTGCGAATTATTTTGAGACATTATTGATGAGAATTACAAGTTAAGATAGATTAAATTTAATGTGAGTTGAGGATTTTGCTTGAGGACAAGAAAACACTTAAGTGTGGGGATATTTGATAAGTGATAAAAGTAACATATTTTAATCCCATTCTTAATGCATTTTTGGATGATTATTTATTCAAATTGGTGAATTTTATGCTTCTAATCATTTGAATTCATGTGTTTATACTTAGATGAGCATTAGGGAGGAAAAGGAGCGAAAAATGAGCAAAAATTGAACAAAAAGAAAAGATTTCAGGAGCCACACGAACTGGACCTTCCCACCTGGGTTGGACAGACGGCCGTGTGAGCCACATGGGCTGGACACACGACCATGTGCCAGACCGTGTCGATTTCACAAATCGTATCCCAAACACACGGAAAAACACAATTTTTAGGCTTTATGGGCATTAAAGTCTATAAATACCAAATAGAAGAAGAGATATGGGAGCCATTAGAGAATACTGAATAAACCAACTCGAAGAACACCATTGGAGCCAACTCTGAAGTAGATTTCCATAAAGATTGAAGACCTCCTTTTAATTTCTTTTGAAGTTTTTATGAGTTTCTTTAGTTTTTGTGGTTATTCTAACTTTGAGATGTTTTTATTCACAATTCTGAACTAATTCCCTAGATACCTAGGGAAGATGAACCGTATGATGAATTTTATTATTTAATTTCTATTTTACACAATAACTATTTGATTCTTGTTCTAAGTTATGTGTGCTTATTTCTTATTCTAATATTTTTGGGATATTAATTCATGTTTAATATGCTTAAATCAAAGGAGGAAAAGTCCCTATTTAAGAGTAGATCTAGCATAATTGAGTTGAGTTGCATGCAATCCTAGAAATAGGATGACATAAATCTACCAGATTAGAGTCAAATCTAATAGGGGAATCCATAGATCGAGTTAATATGACGATAGGGGTTTTAATTGGAAAGAGATTTCAATTACTCAACCTATATTTAGTTGCTCTTACTCTCAAAAGAGATATTAGCATAATTTAGGTGTTTCTATGGATTAATATACTAAGTGAATAAATCGTTTAATTTAGATTCATAATAATAGATGACATCTAGGTGGATTCTTTCCTAGGTATTGTCTCTCTCATTAGTTATTATTCAATTATTTTCTTGATTTATTCTGTGTTGAATTCTTAGTTAAATTAATTTAGTATTTTTTGTTTAAAACCAATCACTCCAATTTGTCGGCTAAATAATAGGAAAACAATAATTACTAATACTTTTAGTCCTCGTGGATATGATATCTCTACTCACCATAGCTATACTATTTATCAATAAGTGCACTTTCCTTTGTCGTATTTTTAGCTAGTTACGTGATACATCACAAGCCATTTGGTAATCTTTTTTTTAATGACTTTATTCATAATAGGGTTCAGTCTTTGCTGCTACTCATTAGAACTGCCGTGACAATCCTCTAGTAAATCTTATGCATGCATATGGCTAGACTAATTCCTTTGATATTCGTGATTGTCCACCCCAGCGCTTTCTTTGATATTTTAAAACTTCTAACAATTGAGCCTCTTGATTAGATGTAATTCTATAAATATAATTACTGGCAACATGTTGTTGTTTACCAAGTAGGCGTACATCAAATGTAATGGCAAAGGCTTCAACTCCAAAGTAGGAAGGTCTTCTATAAAAGGTTGAGGAGGTTTAAAAGAATGCTCTGATAAATTTAAATATTCAAAACTCCTCATTGCTCCATTATCAAGTTGCTTAGCCTCCATCAGTTCACTAAGTTCTTCAACCAGTTCCTCTTTGTTCAACTCAACTGAGTCTATTTCATTATCATAACTTTTGCAACAAAATTCTACCAATTCTTCTTTCACTATTGTGTCAATAATAAAAAATGGCATGAAAATCTTCATCTGTATCTGCAACTTCTTAGCATCAAAAACATTAAATGTTATCTTATCAAGGATACCTACTTTCTTACTGTAGTAATTTTCGGGGTATTACAATGTCAATATTTAGGAAGTTGGGGATAGGAGAAGTTAGACCAACTACAGTTACGCTTTAACTAGCATATCGATCCTTAGCACATCCAGAAGGAAAAATCGAGGACGTATTGGTACATGTAGATAAGTTTATCTTTCCTATTGACTTTGTAATTCTAGATTTTGAAGCAAACAAAGAAGTACCAATCATCCTATGAAGGCCGTTCCTAGCAACTGGAAAGACCCTTATTGATGTGTAGAAGGGCGAGCTCACTATGCGTGTTCAGGATGATCAGGTAACATTTAACATCTTTAAGTCTATGCAATTTCCTAACACAATGGATGATTGCTCTACAGTGTTCGATTTAGAAGATTTAATAGTGGAGAAGGAACTCAACTGTGTTGAGGACCCACTGGAAAGAATTTTGACATTGGATCCTCTAAATGATGAAGAGGAGGATTAATACTTAGCTTTGCTAGAAGCTAATCAAAGGGGATTTAATCCGCAATCTCGTTTTGAATCTTTGGAGTTAGAAAAGAGGGACTATTCCCAACCAAAAGCATCGATCGAGGTGCCACCTAAATTAGAACTCAAGGTATTACCTTCTCATTTAAAATACATTTATTTAGGTAACGCTTCTACTCTACCTGTGATTGTTTCAGCAGAATTGACCACTAAGCAAGAAGAGAAACTTATCTTAGTTCTGAAACAATTCAAGAAAGCCATCGGATGGACCATAGCCGATATTCGCAGTATTAGTCCATCTGTATGCATGCACAAAATTATCCTGGAAGATGGAAAAAAAGGGATGATCGATGGACAATGGAGATTGAACCCCATCATGAAGGACGTAGTAAAAAAAGAGATCATCAATTGGTTAGATGCGGGTATCATCTATCCCATCTTAGACAGTTCATGGGTAAGCCCGGTCCAGTGCGTGCCAAAAAAAGGAGGTATCACAGTCGTAGAGAACGAGAACAACATGTTGATACTGATTAGAACGGTTACGGGATGGAGAATCTACGTCGATTACCGGAAGCTGAACAAGGCGACTAGGAAAGATCACTTTCCTTTGACGTTCATGGACCAGATACATGATAGACTCGTAGGACAAGATTACTACTATTTTCTCGATGGATACTTAGGGTATAATTAGATTACAGTAGCACCGGAAGATCATCACAAAACGATGTTCACCTGCCCGTACGGTATGTTTGCATTTAGATGCATGCCATTTGGTTTATGTAATGCACCTGCTACATTTCAAAGATGTATGATGTCTATTTTTACTGAAATGGTTGTAAAATATTTGGAAGTTTTTATGGATGATTTTTCAGTATTCGAAGATACTTATGATGATTGCTTAGCCAATCTAACTAAGGTACTAAGGCGATGAGAAGAAACGAATCTCGTACTCAATTGGAAAAAGTGTCATTTTATGGTACGAGAAGGAGTTGTTCTAGGGCATCGAATAACGAGACATGGGATTGAGGTAGACAAAGAAAAGGTAGATGTTATTGAGAAAGACCCACCTCCAACATCTGTAAAGGGTGTTAGGAGCTTTTTGGGCCACGCCGATTTTTATCGAAGATTTATCAAGGACTTATCCAAAGTTGCTAAACCCTTATGAAAATTATTGGAGAAGGACTCTATATTCAATTTTGATGAGGAATGCTTAAAAGCCTTCAACTATTTGAAGAGTCGATTATTCACGACCCATAATCGTCACACCAGACTGGGATTTGCCATTCGAATTGACGTGTGATGCAAGTGACTTCACAATTGGAGCTGTCTTGGGCCAACGAAGGAACAAAGTTTTTCATCCCATCTAGTTCGCAAGTCGAACCCTAACAGGAGCTCAACTGCATTATATGGTAACAGAAAAAGAGTTACTTGCTATTGTGTTTGCTTTCGACAAGTTTCGATCTTATCTGGTAGGTACCAAAGTGACTGTCTATAGGACTGTGACAGCCCAAAATTGACCCTAGTCGGGAAGTGGTTTCGGGACCACAAAACTGAGTCATAAAAATAATAAATTGCTATATTCTATGCTTATTATGTGTGTGCATGAGTATGTGGAAGTTTCATTCTCTAATTTTGCCAATTGCATGAGAAATTATTAAATAGGGATCGATATGAGACATGGTGAAATATGATAGGCTAATTTAAAATCGTCTATTAGTGCATGTACCAAAAAGGGTGGTTTTGCATGTCAATTTACCCAAAAGATGAAGAGTGGCCGGCCAAGGGGTGATGGTGCTCCACTTATTCTAATTTAATATGTTTTGTTTAGTTAACAAATGGCTTAAAATAATTATAATAAAATTGAATAAAAGAGAAAAAGGGGAGAGGAGTGTTCATCTTCTTCTCCATCTTGCCAAAATCGAAACAAAAAGGAAAGAAATAGGGAAGTTTTCATGAAGGCAATTCAGCAACCCTTTTTCTAGTTGGAGGTAAGTTTTGAAATGTTGGTTTTAACTTCCTTTGCATGTTGAGCTAATTGTTGAAATGCATTTCGGCAATGTCATGAAAAATCAAACTTTTATGGTGGTTTGGGCATTAAGCCGTATATCAAGAGGTTAAGAGTAGAGGTTGTTTCATGTTGTATTGAATAAGTAGAGATTATTATGAGGTTGAAATTTGTGGAATTTTAGTTAAGTAATGCTTGGTACATTCGGCCATATGGGTTAATGGAATGTTTATTTTATTTGTTAATTTCTTTTATGAGAAATGGGTAATTGTTAAAGCCGAATGAGTTATGGAAGTTTTTATAAATGTATGAAGTTCAAGGTGCAAAATTTTAGTCTTGATGTTATGGATAATTCGGTTGAGATATGGGGAGAGGGAGTTGTCATTTAGGTTAAGATCAAAGGGATGAGCAATAGGCATTAAAAGGTGAAATGTGTGAAACTTAAAGTGTAAAAACCTATATGTAATTACATAGGAAATGTTAAAAAAAAACTAACATGGTATATTAGGCCATGTAGAGTACATCCTAGAGATATTATAATTAATTCCCTACAATGACTAAATGGGTGATTAGTAAGGGTGATTGCCGAATATACTAACATACATATGCATGTGTAATTGGATTGTAAATATTTAGCAAGGCGGTTAAACTAGTTGATTTATTGATTAAGCTCAAGGAGTTAAAGGAGGAGAATCAAGCAAAGGCAAAGAAAAGATCATCGAGTAGCCGAGTTGGAACCGTCTTACCCAACACAAAGTAAGTCATTAAGCATATAGTTTGTATTAATTTAAATGATCATAACGTCTATGTAATGATGCTGAATGGAATGATAAATATATATATACATGTATGTATGTGGTGATGAAAGTGTTGGATGAAGAGAAAAGAGGTGAGATGTATTGAGTTGTTGATCTCGGCACTAAGAGTGCGGGTATAAACATTTATGATCATGAGATTGGCGCTAAGTGTGCGGGTTTAAATTGTACAGCACTAAGTGTGCGAGTTTGATTATGTAGCACTAAGTGTGCGAGTTTGATTATGTAGCACTAAGTGTGCGAGCTTGATTATGTAGCACTAAGTGTGCGAGCTTGATTATGTAGCACTAAGTGTGCGAGCTTGATTATATAGCACTAAGTGTGCGAGTTGATTATATAGCACTGAGTGTGCAGACTTAATATATACTTTTGAATCATTATGAACACTAAGTGTGCGACATTATTGAGTCGATCACGGACAGCGGATCGGGTAAGTACCTTGAGTTCGTGACTAATAGGCGTTATGTTTATATTTGAAGTTGAGCTTGGTAAGTTTGAACCTATGTGACAATTATAACTGAAGTCACGTACATAAGATTTATCGTGGAATAGGTGAAAGGTCGTTTAGTTGTATGATTGTAACGAAAATAAAATGATGTATGAAAATGCCTCGAATATCCTATTGATTAGTATGTGGAATGCGAATGCATGACTTGGTATGAGATTGAACCGATAGGTTTGAGGAACTATGGTATGGTTCGGTATGGATGGAGTAACTAGCCTCGTTCCATTTTGCTTCCTCTTGTGATAATGTTATTAATGGATGGTAGTGCATTGCTTATGACTTACTGAGTTATATACTCACTCGGTGTTTCCTTGTCACCTATTTTAGGTTTCTTGGACTCGTCTCTTTTTGCGTGATCGGGCCGTCATTGGAGTCATCACACCGGCTAGCAAGTTTTGGTACTTTCTTCTTAGTCGGCTTAGGAGAACATTTCGGCATGTATAGGCTAATATGTTTTGTTGAAATTTGGTATGTAAACTTTTAGCCATGCGAAAATGGCATAAATGTTCGGTTGGATTTGGTTCTATAATGTTAGGTCGTAAGTCTTGGAAATTCGATTTTTATGCCATATGTCATGGTTGATTATTTCTGGTGTTAAAATTCATGATATGGCAATAGTGTAGTAGGGAGATGTTTGACAATGATTAGCCTTTGGCATGGCTAGTCATGACCATAATTTGTGATATGTATGATGAATTACTAGTTAGATCAAGGAGAAATCACGAAATAGGCATAGTTGCTTTAGTAACAGATGCTGCAGCAGCAGTGACGTGAGATTGAAAAATCACTAAAAATAGTAGGAGAGGAATTAATTAATGAATAAATTATGTAATCGAAGCTCGATGAGTCTATTTTCATATAGAAGAAACGAAATGACCATATGAGCTGTATGTTAGGAGATAATTAAACTCTTGTGAAACAGGGCCAGAGCGATTTCTGGATTCCCTGTTCCGACTTTGGAAATTCATTATAAATTAACCAGAGATAATTAGGAGTAATGCCATATATTTACAGATTCCTCTCTGAGTCTAGTTTCTATAGAAACAAACGGCATCGGTATTGAAGCTCTGTGCAGGGAGATATCCAAGTCGTAATGCGCAAAGGTCAGTGTAGTCAATCCCTGTAACATGGGAGACTTTGACTAATAAAATTTACTAATTGGCCCAACCAAAAATTCTATAAAAATTCTAGCATATAGGTATATCAGTCTAGTTCCAGGGAAAATTTACAGAACTGGATTTCGAGTTTCAGAACTCAAGATATGATTTTTAAAGCGACTAGTACGCAGATTGGCAGCTTGTCTGGGAAATGTCAAATAAGTGGTTTGAAGTCTGTTAACACCTCGTGTTCGACTCCGGCGACGGTCTCGGGTTCGGGGTGTTACAAGGACCACTCGGAAATTAAGTATTTACTTGCGAAGAAAGACGCTAAGCCGAGGCTGATCTGATAGGTACTTCTACTTCAAGAGTTCGATCTAGAAATTCAAGATCGAAAGGGAGTCAAAAATGAAGTAGCAGATCACTTGTCCATATTGGAGCCACAAGAAGGGAATTCTCCTCTTATACCAATTCAGGAGACATTTTTAGACGAACATATCCCAAAAGGTAAATCATGTCCATAATACCCCTTGGTTTACTGATATTGCTAACTATTTAGCTTGTGGTTTGATGCCAATTGATAAGACGTATCAACAAAGGAAAATGTTTCTTCACGATGTGAAGTACTATTTCTAGGAAGAGCCATATGTGTTTAAAAAGTGTGCGTATTAGATGATCAGGAGATGCGTGGCAAAAGATGAAATATCGAAGATTTTATACCACTGTCACTCAACTCTAAGTGGGGGACACTTCAGAGGTACTCGTACAGCGGCCAAAGTATTGCAAGCCGGATTCTTTTGGCCAACACTATTCAAGGATGGATATGCTTACGTGAAGAGCTGTGATCGATGTCAAAGGGTTGGAAATGTCACCAACATAAATGAGATGCCTCAAACAAACATCATTGAGGTAAAGTGATTCAATGTTTGGGGTATTGACTTTCTTGGTCCTTTTCCTCCGTCTTGCAGTCACAAGTACATACTAGTAGCAGTAGACTATATGTCTAAGTGGGTCGAGGCTGAGGCATATCAGACAAACAATCTAAGGTTGTGATGAAGTTTCTGTAGAAGCATGTGTTCACAAGGTTTGGAACCCCAAAGCTATCATCAGTGTTGAAGGATCCCACTTTGTGAACAAGTGGTTAAAGTGGTTATTAGACAAGCACAGAGTGAAACACAAGGTTGCAACAGCTTACCATTCGCAGACAAATGGGCAAGCTGAATTGGCAAATAAGGAGATCAAAGGCATACTTGAGAAGGTAGTCTGCCCGAATAGATGAGATTGGTCCACAAGATTAGATGATGTTTTATGGGCTTACAGAACAACATACAAGACACCGTTAGGATGTCACCCAATAGGTTGGTCTTTGGGAAAGCCTGCCATCTACCTCTGGAGTTAGAGCACAAAGCTTATTGGGCTCTTCGACGACTCAACCTAGATCTTAAGCTTGCTAGAGAGAAACGGATGCTCCAACTCAACAAGCTATAGGAATTCCGAATGTTCTCATATGAAAATACCAAATTACTTAAAGAAAGACTCAAGAAAAGGCATGACTAGCACATTCGAGTTAGAGAATTTAAAGCAGGTCACCAAGTCTTGTTATTTAATTCTAGATTGAAGTTTTTCCCAGGTAAGTTAAAATCATGTTGGTCCGGTCCATTTACGATTCATCACGTATATCCATATGGAGTTGTTGAACTCCAAGGTAAGAGAGGTAATTTCCAAGTCAATACTCAGCATTTGAAACATTACTACGGAGAAAAACCTAAACTGGATCAAATCTTGTTTAGTTTACCAGATATTTAAATTTTCTTGTTTTTAATAAATTACTTAGGGTATATTTTCAGGTTTATTATGTTTAAATAAATTTTTTCTAGAAGATTGGAACTTAAGCGAGATCGCTTGTGACCCTTCTAATCTTCTTGGGAATTGATTTTTACATAATTTTTTGAGAAATTATTCCTTGATTGACAAAATAAATTTTTAATTTTTCAAATAAAAGGGTCAAATTGTGATCCAAGTTTTAAATTACAACTCAATTTCAAATTTTCATTAAGTCTAGGGACTTAATTGAATTATTTTTAAAACTTGGTTGCTAATTTCGTAAATAATATAAACTAGGTGCCTCTTTTTGTAAATATTTCCAAAAGGCATCTAAAATAAATATTTTTATTTTTAATATATATATTTATATAAATATGATAAACTTTAACATATAATTATATCTCTTATAATTTATATATTAATTTTTATCAACTTAGCATAGAATTAGGATTAGTTTAATTTTAATCGTATTTTATTCTTGTTTTAATAATTTAATAGCAATTGATAATTTCATTATTAATTGTTGTTAACTTTGAGTAGGACTAGACTTAGAATATTTAAATTATTAAATTTCTCTAAGAATTCTACTCTAATTCCTACTTCTCCCACTATAAATTCCACCCTTACTTCGCCCCATTCATTCATCACTCAAAACCCCAAAGCACCAAATCCCTTAGGTGAAGCAAGCCTCAACCGCACATTTCTTGGCTAGCAACCTCAGCACGCCACAAGCCCCAGCCCCAGCAGTTGCCCAGGCCGTGTCTTGCTCCTGTGCGCCACACCTGCGCATGTCCCAGCGCATCAGGCCTACTTTCCAAAGGAAGTGTGGATGAGGAACTAGTTCGTGAATTCTATGCGAATTTAACCTCAAGCGAATTGACCGAAATACTACTTCACGGAATCAAGGTACCAATAAATTCAAATGCTATTAATGAGTTCTTTGAATTACCTAATCTCAAAAACGATGAATATTCTTCTTTTTTTGAGTAACATTAAGCCTGAACATTTGCAAGAAATTCTCGAGGAACTCACAGTTCCAGGTTCTAAGTGGACTGTGTCAAAGCAAGGAATCCACACATGTCAAAAAGAATATTTGACACCACTTGCGAAGGTATGGTTCTATTCATCCGTTTCAACCTTATGCCTAGTTCGCATGGGACTACAATCTCATTAGAGCGAATGGTCCTATAATACTCAATTCTAACTAGAAAGACCATTGATATGGGAAAAATCATCCTAAGAGAAATGCAAAATTGTGCAGTTAGACGTTCTGGCCCAACCTATTTCACCTTTACGATAACAATTATGTGCTTAAAAGCAAAAATTCTTGCGAACATAAAGAAGACAGGGTATAGTCAGGGCACAATCACAGATTGGGACCTTTACCGAGTAGCTGGAGATTCTGTTCTACAGCAACGAGTTAAAGAAAGTGAAAATCCCAAAGAAGCAGAAGATAACCCCACAGAGATCCCGCCAGAGCAATCAACTGAAGTCCCTAATGAGGCAAACCCAATAGAACTAGAAGCTGAACCTGATATTGAAACCACAATGTTTGGAGCTCCACCGCCTAGCTCAGATCTTCGTGATGAGCTGTCAAAGCTGATGGACTTAATGTAACACATGCAATGGCAGCAACAAGCCTACTAGAGATACTCAAAAATAAGAGATGACTCGATGAGGAGTGCCCTTAGGAAAATTTATAATGACCCATTTATTTTTGTGCCTGAGTTTCCAAATTTCATATTTAAACCATGGAGTTCATTGTCGAAGAGGGAGCAAAGTGATTCATGCAAAGGCAATAATGATGAAGCAAAAGATGAGTCGAATTCAGAAGGATTGACAAACAAATAAAAAAAGGGAGGACCTTAACTTTATTTTATTTTTATTCTTAAGTTATTTTAGGATTAGGTTAATTAGGAATTTTTATTTTTGCACAATAAAACAAAAGATAGGACTCATGAATAAAATCTGAACAAGTCACAAAGGCTAAAGTGTGGCAATGGGTATATACGTATCTAGGATTGGATTTTGAGAAAGCTTGGTAATTAAGCAGTCAATTTGACTCACCTCATCTTTTCTAAAATCCTAGCTGATGTATAGTATCTATTCACTTTAAACAATGAGGACATTCTTCATTTTAAGTTGGGGGGACCAAAAATTTGAATTAATTCCACTCAAAATAAAATTTTCTTTTAATTATGATTAGGATATATTTTGTTCAATAATTTGAAATTTTGTTAAGTATGCTAAACTTCAGTTTTAAGAAAGTTCTATTATTTCAATAAGTTATTATGTTAGCTTAATAATGATATGAATGTATTTTTAATAAAGCATGCAAATTCGTACCATAACATTTTTTTCCCTAAGAAAAAACTAGGCGAAATCCTAGGAAGCATGGAATATTGAAAATGACTTAGGCAATTACTGTTTGGACCGTTTGAGCCTTTCAAGCCGACCATGATAAAATTATCCTTTGAAACTGATGCTATCCCGACCGCATTATGTAATGGCACCACTCAATGCTGTCGATATTTGCCTAAACACGAGGGCCCCAAGTGTAAGACGAAGCTAATTTTTAGCTCAATCAAACTTCTTTTGATGTGGTTCAGCTCACTTGAGCTCAAGTCAGCTCATTGAGCTCGTTATTAGCTCTTTAGCTCATTTAATTTTAATTGCTGAAATAAATTAAATATTTAAGTTAATTAGTTAATTTAGTTACAGCTCTTAATTACTTGTCAGCTTATTACATGTTTTAATTATGTTGTGTTAGCTGAATTTAATTAGGTGGCTGGACTATAATTAATTCGTCTCAACTTAGTTAGTATGATAATTAGTGTTTAATTTGTCTTGATGCCATTTAGTTCAGCCGAACATACATTTGAACCTAATTTAGTTCATGCTTTTCTTGTAGGATGGACGAATGCATGAAAGAGCATTAAAGTCTAAGTGCATGAATAGCTTGGTGCAATGTATGGGAGTGTGCATGCACAATTGAGGTTCAATGGAAGGCATTTAAGGAAGCACAAGTACTTGGGACGTTCATGCAAGAGGGGGCTGCTGAATGTTCGTGTATTTGCACATTCATGGACAGAATTTAAGGAAGAACATATCTTGGGATGTTTCAAGCATGTTCCATGTATTTTCAAGATGACCATTCAAGTTTTCAAGGCACTTTAAAGCTCCATTCAGCTAAGGGAGATGTTGGAACAAAGAAGGGGCTACACATCCATGGAATTAAGCTTTCTTCAAGATTAAGGATGCATGAATGCATCAAGTGAAGCAACATGATGTTTCGGTCAATCCATGAATCATCTCCAAGCATGAACTGAATTTTTAATGCTTTATTCATGCTCATTCAGCCAAATTTAGCTACAGCAAATTAATGATTTCTTTCTAGAATTTTTTAGCATATTCATGGCTGAATTCTTAGCCATTAAGTTGCCCATTCGGCTAGCCATGTCTAGTTCTATAAATAGTTGTTTATTTTCATTGTAAAAGACTTTTTGTCAAATTTCTGAATGAACTATTGTTCTTGTGAGGTTTCTCCCTCTCATATTTCGTGTGAGTCCCGATTTGGCTTATCTAGCATGCTAGTGGCGTCAACCGAACTCGTTCCGAACTTATCACCAATTCTGGTGTGGCGTTCATCCATCTCAATATACCTTCGGTTCCTACTTTGCTAAGTAACGGGTTGAGGTCCATCCTTCTATTTACATTGATCACCTTAAGTCAAATAAGTCCCAGGGCGATATTCGCTATAATATCGAAAATAACTTGAAGCTTAAGTTTCCTTTTCCATTTCCATCAAATATCTAATTACCTTTTCCTTATTTTATTCTTAAACCGAACCTACTATATTTTACTAACCCTACCATTCATCTCTAAAACCCTTTATAAGCTTCCGCATCCTTAGCCCGAATCACCCATTTTTGACAACTCTAACTACTCCTCGTTGACGATCGGGCAAACTTGGTGAAACGACTCGATTAACCCGGGCCAGATCGCATCAGAAACCCAACTTTGAGACTATATGGCTTAGTTTTATTTGGACCTTTGCAATATTTAGCCATCACTTTTCTCTTCATTATCTTTAAAATTGTCCCAAACACTAGACTCAGTATTATTCAGAATATCGTTTGAAAATAAGTTTGGGGGAATCGAAAAGAAGTATCAATTGCTCGAAAATTGTAGTACATGAAGCAAGTGCTCGAATTTGAATTTTAAAAAAAAAGAACATGTACTCAAAAGAAAATAGATGTACAAAAGATCATGTGAAAGTAAAATAAGTTGGAGTATCAAAGGTAAAAATTTCGAAGGTTCGATTTACGCTGAGTCTAGGGTTTTTAAGCCAAAATTTATCTATCTTTTACCTACTCATAGCCTAGCCACATTACAACATTAATAAAGACCTATTGATTCAAGTTTCTATGCTACCTACATTAGCGGAGACAAATTGCTAAGATCAACATATGAAGACATAAGTTAAACTTAATGATTGTAGCTTAGTCTTGAATAAAGGAATAAAAAAATCAAATTGGTAAGGGTTAACATGTCTTTGTTAAAGAGGCATTTAGTCTAATTTTGCTATTATAATAGTTGTTGGATGTAATTTGAACGATATGCATACTTAAGTAGCATAATTATCAAATTTCTTATTTTTGAGCCTAAGTATATTAAATTCATAATTTTGAGAAGAAAGTTGTTCTGAAGGAATTCTTCAAAAGTGTTTCTAAGAAATTTTTTTCGAAATTTGTGCATTACTGGGGACGAGCAATGATTTAAGTTTGGGGGTGTAGAAACACAAAGATTTATATACTTTTTCATACCTAATTTTACTTAAAATCATGCATTTTCGATAGAATTTTTGTCATAAAATAATTAATTTTTATAAAATAATTAAATTGTATTAAAAATTTGAACATGTTAATTTTTAGTCAATTTTACAATTATTTTTAGTGAATTTTGATTATTTTTGACAGATTTCTACAAAGGGCGAAAATTGACCCAACAAACAACGTTAGAAGAACAAAACCGAGAAGCAATTCGAAGTAACAAGGAAAATTAATTTCCAGCCTAAGACCATCCAAATATGTGTATTAATTCATAATTTAATTGATTTTAATTTATTCCCAATTTAATTTGGGCTAAATAAATTAATTTTAATTAATTATGGAAAAAGGGCTCAATTGAACCGCACCAATTGAACCAAATTGAGCGAACCGAACTAGCCACCAATTGGGCAGCCCATAACAGTTCAAATGCTGACCCAAATTAGAATTTTTAGCTGAGTAAATGAGCTACAAAAAGGCCCTTGGAAGACTTCCGAATTGCATTCAAACTTCACCTTAAATTAAGGCTTTACGGATTTGCCCCAGGCTAATTTTAGCAAAGTTGAAAGTCGCAACTTTGCCATGTAGGATGGCCGGCCATGAGGGGGATCTTTGGCTGCTGAAATTTTCTATTTTTAGCAGCCATCCTCAGCTATATAAACCCCCCCTTTGCTACCCATTCAAATCATCCCTCATTCACATCTCTTCTCTCACAACTCTTCTCTCCTCTCTCACTTTCTCTCTCATTTTCCCATTCAAAGTTCCTTGCTCTTGTTCCAATTTCTCCTCTTGGGAAAGGGGTTTTCTTCAGCCATTTTGGAGCAGCAATTGAGTGTTCATAGCAGCCTTGATCAGCGAAGACAACAAAGAAGGAAGAATGGAGCAACCTAGTCAAGCCATGGAAAACCACCGGATTTGATTCTTGTTCCTTATCTCTTTAATTTTTGTTGTTTTTATGATGAACATATCTATGAATATTTATGGTGTTGAAATAGTTAATTTCATCAGCTTAGCTTGAATTTAATTCGTGTTAGGTTGATTGCATTTCGTCCTCTTGATTTATTATATTTATGTTTATGTTGTTATAGGCCTCGATAAAATGTTTGATTAAGTAAAACCATGATTAAGTTATTCTTGCATTACAATTGTAAGATAACTAAAGAATTAATTATTTAAACTCATTGAAATTGTAATTAATGGGCACAGTACTTAATCAGTACATGTTTAATTCTTCTAAGGTAGCTGAAGATTAGATTAGCATTGTATTTGGCGATACATATGCCTTGCATAACTTGCAAGATTATTGTGATTAAATTGTTTTAAGGTAAGGATACTTTGTTACCTCACATAGTCTTTTATATGCTTATTAGGTTGAATTAATTGTTTGAATCGACATAGGAATATGCGAGAGATTGTTTAATCTAATAAGTATGTATGTGCAATAACATGTTTATGTTTATAAATCTATTTTATCGGTCGAATTGACATAGGAATATGTACAAGAGATGAATGGATTTTTTATTTGTAAATATGTTCATAAGTTAGCAAATTACTGAGTTGTCATGAAGTATAAGCTTAAGTTTAATCATTCTAAGGTAAGGAAATGTAATTAATCCAACATAATTATATCATCTTAATTAAAATCAGCTTTTGAACTTTATTTTATTTTATTTTACTTTTTTTTCTAGTTTTTAATCATTTCCCAAATCCAAATATTTTTCTTTCACCAAAGTGTTTAAACTTACTTTCATAAATAATTCTTTTATAGACCCTGTGGGTACGATAACTTAACATTTACTTGTCACTTTATTACTTATTGCAATTGTGTACACTTGCACATTTTTCGTCGTTCCACATACCACAACCAATTCCCTTCTTCCCAATAGTAAAAGTAACGTGAAATGATATTTAAGGCAAAATCCAAGCTTTATTATGCAATGTTCTAAAAAACCTAAAAATACAAATATATCTACTTAAGTGTAGTCATTTAATCAATCTTAGAGGTAAAAAATATAACTCTTTTCAAGAGTTATTAGTGAGTCTACGGAGCACCGTGTTAGGGATTGACCACGTCATCTGTTTAGATGCAAGATTTAACTCAAAAGTGGAATGATAGACTCGTTTGCACAACTAGACATCAAGAGGATCGAGACTCATCCGATGTCAATCTAGGTTCTTTTGCGACCCATTCTCATTTGTACCTTGCATTGATTGGGAATTAGTTTTACACAATTGTTGTTGTTAATACTGTATCGGTGAAACTGAGTGTACTAGTCCATTTTCAATGGTGTTAGAAATAGTGGTTTTGGGACCACAATTCCAACAGTCAAGTCAGTAAATATTATTAATTTAATATTTACGACTATTTATTAAAGTCATACAAAATTTTGGTTAAGAAATTTTAATGTTTAAATAGTTAATTAAAAAAAGGACTAAATCATAAAAACTATAAAAGTTAAATACTATTAGTTAAAGGTGATAAATAGTTAAATTAATAAAGTGATAAGGTTTTATGTGGCAATTATACCATAATCAAATGGTATACACGGATAGTGTTTTAATTTAGCTAATTTGTATGTTATAATTAATAAATAAATTAGGGTTAAGCTAAATTATAATAAACAAAAAACATGCATAACTTTTCTACTAACCCAGTAAATACTCGATTCATTAACCCAATTTCTACGAACCCAGATTTTGAAAAGTGACAACTCTCCTCTCAACAATAATTTTGTCCTCAAAATTCATATTCTTACACAAATACACTTGTCCACAAAATTCATAACTTTTCTTTCTGAACCGACCACCATGCTTTCGATGCGTAACTCTAGTTCCAATGTAGTTCCAAAACTTAACCTTAAATCTCCAACAAAATTCCTACTTACCTTCACAAATCATCTCAAGGGACTATCTGTAGAAATATCATTAATGATTTCCTCAACCCCTGATGGGTACTGAGCTACCAAATATAAATTTCTACGACAAAATAACACTAAATAGGAGTATAGAGCAGTAGGGTCAAATCTATAGGGATTGGTTATCTAATTTTGCCTTTTCTCGTGTTCAGAATTATTGTTGCAGCAACAGTCATGCACACGACCTATGCGTTACAAGACTGAAAAATAAAGAATAAAAGGGGTTTTAGTTGATAAAAATAATAATACAAAAAATATAAAATAAAGAAAAAAAATAGAATTATGATTGCAAAATAAATTAAGTCAAAATAAAATAAACTGGTGAATTAAATATATTAAAGCTTAGCCTCAGCCTCGGTACACTCTAAACTTGAACCGATCCTTGAAAAAATAGATTTCCCTTCTAAGCGATAAGTTGGTTATACCGATTAAGGATGCCTCACCCACCAGCTTTTCCTTGTGTAGTCGATTTCGGTACGACCTACAAACCGACCCTTGCCAAATTTATAACGACGTAACTCATGACCGTAATTTAAGATTTCAATAGACTTGCGATCTAGAAAGCCCAACTTGAATTAACGACCTCAACTATATTGGTCATTTAAATTCACCATCTCAAGTGATGAAATCCAACTGGCCTTTTCCCACCTGGGCAGGGCAAATTGTTCATGGGAATTTGAATTTGACAGCGACTGTCTCATTTTCCCAACTGTATGCCAAACAACTCCAACCCAACGTGCACTTTTTGGATTAACTGTAAAGGACGATTGTGATTATCCCATATACCGGAGAGATAGTGAATACTGTGTTGAAGGTTTTTCAGTGTGGGTTCATATCTCACGATTATTTTGTTGGAGCGAAACTGAGCTAAAGCTAAAAAGGAATTAGTTTAGCATGAAATTAATCATGCTTTGTAGGTTTATAGAAGGGATTATATGGTAAGGTTTAATGGTGGAAAGAATAATGGACTTGGGAAGTAATTAAACCAAAGTAAAGAAATAGAAAAAAAATGGCAGAATGCTTGCACTATCTTTGACGTGAGAAAGAAAAGAAAGAAAATAAATTGCATTCAATTTTAAGTCTGTCTTTCAAAGGCTACCACACATCCTAATTATATACATATAATATATTTAAATTAACCTAACTCACCTAACAACCAACTACATAAAATCAAATTCATATCAATTTTTTTTCTAAATATGGCTTTTACAAAGTCAAATAAAATCTTATCAGCCCTAATGTCTCAAAATTTTAAATTCAGCCCCTTTTTATTGCTTGTGCTCCAATTTAGCCCGATTTGCTTGCTAACTCGAATTTCGATACTCTAACTGCGTACCTAATAAAATTAAACAAAAAATATAGGCTAAGTAGCAAAAATACCAAATTTGGGTGCGTTAAACATAAAAATTCAACTTGTTATCAAATCCCCCTACTTAGCCGATGCTTGTCTTCAAGCATGTTATGTATTCCCATACTAGAAACAATTCCTCAACCTACTTTGAAATTAAGTATCCCATAGCCAAGAAAAATAAAAATAGCTTAAGTGAAGCATGAGTAGTTGCTAAATTTAACTAATAAGCATTTATAGAATTCATATATTATGCTACAAAGTCAACTATTTCTCTAAATTAAAGCTTTAATAAAACTTGCAAGATGATCGTAAATATATACTCTTTTTTTAGATCGAGACATGGGCAAATCTTTTTTACGCGAGATGAGATGACAACCCAAGTACCTCACCCCGGTTACTCAATTTGACTTATCTCCAAACTTTTTTTACAGTAGCTCGGTTAGTGGAGTGTTTGTAAGTTTCGGTTCGTCACTTGAAGTTTTAGACGCGCGATGAGATGACAACCCAAGCAACTCACCCCGATTACTCAATTCGGTCACATTCCTAAACTCTTCACTCACAACTAAGCTATCAAAGTATGTACATAAATTATTTCTATTTATTTATTTCTTTTCTTGAGTATTTTTATTAGGCAATTTTAAAAAGAAGCTAACAAATTTAATGGAATGTTGACTTAGTCCTAACAATTACAATTCTACAAATCACTTGTCAATCAAATTCAGCAATAAGTAATTATTCATAAATAACATAATCATTCGAGTTAATTAGGCATGAGAATCACATAATTTCAAAGCAACTTTGGGAATAATTTAAACATGGGAATCAACATATGCAATGAAGAAAGAGAGATAGCAAAGAAGACGAACCCCCTTACTTAGTCCACATTGCCTTCAATGTGCAATAATAAATAAATAAATAAACAAAATAGGGTCAAGTGTACTCATTGTGTATGCTTTAATGAGGTGGAGGATACTGGAAGTAACCGCTTTGCAGTATGGTGAGGATGTTTGGGATGTTGGCTTCCACTGTTTCTAGGCGAGCCTCAATGCAGTTTAGTCTCTCTTCTACAATGGAAAGGGTTACTCCTCTTGCTCTTTAGGAGTTGAATCGTTTGTTCATTGGAACACTCTATTGCTTCGATCAGTTCGTGTACCTGGGGGAACAAAATAAAATGTAATAGGGGTGCCGACAAGTAAACCCATAGAATCCAGACGGTATTCATCTAAAGGATCTATATTATAAGCATATGTTAGAGATGAAAAATCAATTTTAGATGGAAGAACATTTGTAGCTAAATGAGTGATGCATGGGTCGAGTATGAGAGGTTAGTGGGCCCAAATTACGACATGAAAACTATGTGCAAAACAATATCCTAAGTTAAACCTTAAATCAGAGTGCATACGCCACAAGAAAAATAATTCTATCTTAGTTAAGACAGAAGAAGAATCATTGCGGCCCGAATAATTAAAAGCAAGAAATCTATGAATATATCTTATGGCCAGTTCATGTACTAGCAAGGCTTTAGAGGTCTTGGTATTGTAAGAATAAGATATTGAGTTAGTCAAAACTGACTAAGCTGAGTCGACAATGGAATCTCTAGGTATCTCAAGTAAAGCAGTATGGTATGAGTCGGTTTGAACATCGTCAGGGTCAGCGAAACCCATGGCTATGTTAAAATCTGAAATAGACATACTAAATGTATTACCAAGCAATTTGAATCGAATTGTGTGGGGTTTCAATAGTCATAATGGCATTTATATCAAAACTAAATGTTACATAAAATTCATATACAAGCTCAAAAAATACAGCATAGTAAATATTCACATACGACATCCAACCAATAGCATCAAAATAATTAAACACAAAATCACGCATATTAAATGTATCAATGGTAAAGAGAAATATATTTTTACAGACTCGGATAGGACGATGTTGAATTTCCTCGTATCTCGTATGGTGTTTTGAGGTTGTGAAATTTAGAAATCCTCGAAATCTTGTTTCTAATTGCATCGTGTAGGTACGCCCTCGCTGGTCATGCCTATTATTCCTTGGAGGTTGGCACTCCTCTTCGACCGGACTGTTCGACAGACTCAGCATACCAGCACTCTCAGTACTACCATCGGGGTTGACTATGGCTCTTCTCTTTGCTAGTGTGGTGGTTACTGTCTAGAATATGCGGTGGCTGACCTTGTTTGGCACGAAGGTGGTTGTTCGTTTTTGTTCAGTGGTTCTGCGTCATTGTAATCTGAAGTGTTGGTTTCGTCTGAATGACCTGTAGGACATGTAGGCTATAAAGACGATTCTTGATTATATGGAGTGCACCCTGGAGCAGAAACTTAAAGAGGCTATGTCATTGCTGCGTGATGAGGCTTACCGTTGGCAGCAAGCTATTGTGAAGGGTACGCAAGCTGATCGTCTGATGTGGGACTATTTTCTGGTTACTTTCCTGAAGAAATATGAGGGGCGCAAGGTAAGTTGAGGGCAAAAGGCTTGAGTTCATCGAGCTAAGGCAAGGTAACATGTTCGTGGCTAGTTACGAGCCAGAGTTCCTGAGGCTTAGTCGTTATGCACCAGGAATGGTGGCAGATGAACAAGATAAATGCACCTGATTTGAGTTTGAGCTTAGATCTAAATTGACGATACAAGTAGCTCTACTACAAGATAGGATCTTCTAAACTCTGATAGAGAAGACTAAGATTTGTGAGGAGGTCAGACGTATTGAGTGCAAACGGAGGGAGCAAGTAAAAGCTCCTGCTAAGAGAGATTTCGACCGTAGTGGGCAAACTCACCGCCCAGCTAAATAGGCTAGAGATGACCGACCTGTTAGAGTATGCCCAAAGATCAATCATGGGATGGTTGTAATAACATACTTGATTTATCATGTTTATTAATATAAGGCATTACCATTATTATTTTAGTTTCTTTTCTATGTGTATAAATAAACTGTTTTATAATAATGTCCTAAGAATAATATGATTATTCTTAAAAGATCCTTAGTCAAGTATTATTGTTAGATAGGAAAACGATAATGCATTAAGACTAACATGTAGTTGATTGATGATAAAGAGTTATCATTAATATGGAATGTCAGAATCGATGCATGAATGTGTGCGTTAGAGAACAACATATTGGATTGACCCATTACGAGTATGTTTCCTGGATTATTATGTAATTGTCACGACATTACTCATAATGATTAATATGTATATGATCCTCACACTTGAGATCATCATAATCCCAACATCGTGAGTAATATATTTTGATACAGTCAAACGTACACCGTAACTGGTTGTTCTATAAAGGCTGATGTTGGATATACCACAATCGATGTAGAGGGATATGGTTGGTCGATATAGAATAAGTCCCTCCTACATAATGGGAGTAATATCTTGGGCCACTTGATTAAGTGAGACTAGAAATGCATGGCCATGCTCAAATAAGTTGATATGAGATGTCATACTTATTTGTATATTGTAGTCTTCTTAAGGTATCAAGGAACATGGAATGGACTATACAAGTGTGACTATTCCATGACTTGTGTCCAATCCAGAGATAAAGGACTTAAGGATTATTGCATAAAAGGTTAATCATAAAAAAAAGGTTATGTCGAATCATGATCTCTTGTGACTTAGGTAGCAATGATGCATTGCTAGATGCCACTCATTGTTTGTAACATTGGAATCGTTCTGGTATTACTGCTAACGTTACAGGAACCTACAGGGTCACACCCTATAGTTGAAATGAATGGAATAAACCATAGTTGGTATTATTTTTGGGTTTCGCTTGAATTAAATTAATTATAGAATTAATTTAATTCGGTAATCAAATTTCCAACACATTATGTACAAGTTTGTTGTACGCATAATGAGGACATGAATTTGGTTAGCATATGAGTTCAAATAAATATACGGTTTACTGAAATTATATTATAATTAATGTAATTATAATTTTTGGTTTAAAATATTATTATATTTATTTAATTCCTAAAAAAACCCTAAAATAAGAGGATATAAGAATCCTATTTTTCTTTGTTTTTGGTTTAGCAGTCGTCAAAGAAAAATTACTTTCAAAATCGTTTTGGGGATTTCTTCCGTTTGTAGTCAACTGGGTGGATTACATAGAGGTCGGAGTCTCGATAGATTGCGGCTTGGTTCGATTGTAGTTCACACTACACATTGTTGAAAAGTTACTGTCTACTCAGAACAAACATTAGGTAATTTCGTAACCCTTTTCACCCCGATTCGTTCCTCACACATGGATCTGTGGTTAGGGTCACCGATTATTAAATTTTTCGCTGCGCCGTAGGGGTGCCGGCGATCCAACACGACCCTACCAGGACTTTGTCACAACAAGATATAAAATCCAGAATTTTGCCACCTGTGGCAAGAGACATCCAGGTGAGTGTTGGCGGGCATGGGTGCATGCCTAGAGTATGAATAACTGAACCATAAGATCCGAGATTGTCCTTAACTGAATGAGCAAATGTAAACACAGGTTCAGAATTGTGCACGAAATCAGAGATCTAAAAGGCAGAATAGAGGAGCCAATACGAGTTAGAGACAACAAGCACTGGGTCATGGTGCTAACTGAGTTGATGCGAGACAACCAGTGCTTGTGTGTGCGGCTAGGCACCAAGAGGATCATGATGCAGCCGATGTGATAGCAGGTACCTTTACTATTAATGTTGTTCCTTACTTTGCACTAATAGATAATGGTTCTACCCATTCATTTGTATCTTGTGTGATGGCTAAAAAACTGGGTATCGTGGTAGAGGAAACTGTTAGTGATGTGATCATTCTTAGTCCCTTAGGACAATCTGTGGAAATAAATAAGATCTATAGGTGATATTCGTTGCAAGTGCAAGGTGAGGTATTTCCTGCCGACTTTATGGAATTACTTTTTGGAGAATTCAATCTCATATTAGGAATGGACTAGTTGAGTGAAAAGCGAGTCATCCTAGATTGGGACACTAAATGGGTTACCCTGAGGACTTATTCTGGGAATGAAATAATCATGGTTGGGGAACATCGAAATTATCTTACTAATGTGATTTCTGCCTTGGTAGCGGAGAAATTCATTCGTATGAGGTGTGATGTCTATCTCACGTACACCATGGACACAAATATGGATAGTATGGCATTGCAAAATATTCGTGCAGTGAAAGAGTTTCCTGACTTCTTTCCTAAGGAGTTGCTCGATTTACCTCCTGAGCGTGAGGATGACTTTGGAATTGAATTGCTACTTGGGATAACACTGGTGTCCATTGCACCCTACCACATGGCACCTAAAGAACTCAATGAGCTTAAGGCTCAATTGCATGAGTTGCTTGATCGTGGCTTTATAAGGCCAAGTGTGTCACCGTTGGGAGATCCAGTCCTCTTTGTCAAAAAGAAGGATGGGTCTATGAAGCTGTGCATTAATTATCATTAGCTGAATAAGTTGACTTTAAAAAATAAGTATCTGTTTTCGAGGATCGATGACCTATTCGATCAATTCCAAGGTGCTACAATTTTCTCTAAGATCGACCTGAGGTCGAGATACTATCAATTGCAAGTGAAGGAGGTTTCTGTGCTGAAGACTGCTTTCAGGATTCGGTATGGGCACTACAAATTTTTAGTGATGCCCTTCGATCTTACAAATGCTCCTGCTGATTTCATGGACCTAATGAATAGATTCTTTCAGCCCTATATTGATTAGCTTGTCGTGGCCTTTACTAATGGCATCCTAATTTACTCTAAGCCGGAGTTGGAGCATGAGAAGTACTTAAGGTTAGTCCTTTAAACCTTATGTGAGAAAAAGTTGTATGCGAAGCTCACTAAGTGTGAGTTTTGGCCCTGAAAGATGATATTTTTGGGACATGTGGTATCTATTGAGGGTATTCATGTGGATCTGATGAAAATCGAGGCGATCCTATACTAGAAGTAGCCCAAGAATGTTAGTGAGATTCGGAGTTTTCTCAGACTACTTGGGTATTATTAGGAGGTTTGTGGAGGGATTCTCATTGATAGCACCGTCAATGACTAGGTTATTGAGAAAGACTGTACCATTTAAGTGGACAGATAAGCAGCAAGCTAGTTTCGAAAAGCTCAAGGCAATTATGACTCAGGCACCTGCGTTGATCAAACTCGAATCTGGAAAGGACAATGTGGTCTATAGTGATGCCTCTCATTTCGGTCTTGGTTGTGTATTGATGCAAGATAGGAACGTTGTGGCCTATGCTTCGAGACAACTCAAACCACATGAGTGCAATTATCTGACACATGATCTCGAGTTGGCTGTTGTGGTTTTCACTCTTAAGATATGTTGGCACTATCTTTATGGGGAGAAATGTGTCATCTATACAGAACATAAGAGTTTTAAGTATCTCTTCACCTAGAAGGAGTTCAACTTAAGACAGAGGCATTGGATCAAACTTCTGAAAGACTATGACTGTATCATCGAGTACCATCCGGGTAAGGCTAATATTGTGGTGGATGCATTGAGTAGGAAATCCATGTCAGAATTGAGGGCAATTTTTTCTAAATTGATTTTTTCTGATAATGGTGGTTTGCTTGCGAAATTACAAGTTCGACCAACTTTGATTAAGGATATTAAACTGAAACAAATTTCATATTGGTCCTTAGATCCTTATCTGAAACTCGTTAAGGAGGGTAAGGCTTTAGATTTTGCTTATAATTCTAAGGGACTTTTGTGTTATCATGGAAGATTCTATGTACCTTTTGATTCTGAGTTGAAGCAATCCATACTTTGGGAAGCGCATAGCAGCCCCTACGCTGTGCATTCTTAAGTTAGTAAGATGTATTGGGATCTTAGTGAGCAGTATTGGTGGCCGGGACTGAAATATGATGTGACAGATGTTTTGGCACAATGCTTGATGTGCCAACAGGTCAAGGCTTAACATCAATTTCCTTTGGGTTTGCTTCAGCCTATTGAAGTTCCTCAGTGGAAATGGGAGTGTATAACCACAGATTTTGTTAGTGGGCTACCGTTGATGTCATCTAAGGAAGACTCCATATGGGTTGACTAAGTCTGCTCACTTTTTACCAGTACACATAGATTATTCCTTGTAGAGATTGGTTAGATTGTATATCACCAAAATTGTGAGACTTCATGGGGTACCAGTGTCTATCATTTTTTATGGAGACCTTTATTTTACGTCACGTTTTTGGAAGAGTTTACATGAGGCATTGGGTACCAGATTGAATTTTAGTACAACTTATCACCCACAGTCTGATGGACAGTCTAAGAGGGTTATTCAAATTCTTGAGAACATGTTGTGAGGTTGTGTAATCGATTTCTGAGGTAATTGGGAGGAACATCTACCACTTGCAAAATTTTCATACAATAACAGTTTTCAGTCGAGTATTCAGATGGCTCCGTATGAGGCACTTTATGGATGCAAATGTAGGACACTTTTATGCTGAACATATTTGAGGGAAAAGAAAGTGTTCGGACCAGATTTAGTGGAAGAAACTGAGAATAATGTGAAGATTATTTGGGATTGGTTGAAAGCTGCATCAATAGACATAAGTCTTATTCCGACTTTAAGAAGAAGGAGATTGAGTTTAATGTAAGTGGCCTAGTCTTCTATAAGGATTTGCCTTGGAAGGTGTTGAGATTCGACCACAAGGGAAAGTTAAGTTTGAGGTTCATTGGACCCTACCGTATCATTAAAAGAGTGGGACCAGTGGCATATCAGTTAGAGTTACCTCCAGAGTTGGATCGCATTCATGATGTCTTTCATGTGTCTATGTTGCGAAGTTATCGATCTGAACCTTCTCATGTGATCCCAGTTAAGGAGATAGAAATCCGTCATGACTTGACTTTTGAGGAAGAACCAGTGCAAATTATCGAACAAGATGTCAAAGTGTTAAGAATGAAACAGCTTCCACTTGTGAAAGTCTTATGGAGGAATCACGATTCTAGTAAGGCTACTTAGGTGCCGGAAGGTGCGATGCGACAATAATATCCCCAACTTTTCCCATCAAGTAATTTTGAGGACAAAATTTTCTTTTAATGAAGGCAGAGTTGTCACATCCCACTTTTCAATTAATTATACAAGAGTGATATTGTCATCTCCTATGTTTTAAATTAATTACGCAATAGTGAAAACAGGGAAATGTTGTGGCTAAGAGGTAGGAAGCTCCTTAACTATCGTAGAGGTCCCTAGTTCAAATCCCCTGGCTCCTTTTTTTATGTTTCTATTTTTAACACAATTCCCATGTGCACAATAGATGCCAACCGTCCACTCCCTTGTTGCCTTATGTGGAGGATTCCTTTCCCCCTTTAGTAAGTCAAACTTGTCATAAGTTGTGAGACACATCCCTCTTTTTGCTCTTTTGTTCCCTCTCCTTCCTTACATTTTTCTTGCCAAAACAAATGTGTTAACCACCCCAAAAGCCTCCCAAATTGTCCACCACCCTCATTTCCCCTCATTTTCTCTTTTCTTCTCTTTTTCTCCACCATTTTCTCTCTTTTTGCAACCACCACCATTTCTCTTCATCTTTGCTTCGATTCCTCCACTGTAAGCCTTAGTTGCCCACCACCTCACCACCTTCCACGCCCTTCTTCTCTCATTCTTCTCCTCCGATTGGTACCCTTCACTGCCGCCAAACCACCACCATTGCTACCGTTGCCAACGTCGATTGTCACTGAGATTTAGGTTTTTTTCTTATTTCCTCTCCTTTCCGATTTCTTTCACATTATTCTTGAAATTGACTCATTCTTTAATTTTTTTCACCCCATCATCTCATTAAAATTTTCTCCAGGATTCATCTCTGACTTTGTTGTGCTATTTAGTAGTGAAAGTTATTCAAAGTGATGGAATCATCATCTTTCCTTTTTTTCACCTCCTTCTAAAATAATGACTCAACTATAATTGCTTTCTTGAGATTAACTTTCAATATCCATGTATTATGAAGGACTAAACAACAACCCTCCGGGAAACCAATAGTGTGGCATTGTGAGAGTAACGATTACAAGTATTCAAATTAAGGGAAAGTATTGGTGAGATTTCCTGTATTAGATCTTATATTAAAGGATTTTTTTCATTAGATCATGACTAAAATGAGATATTCATGTGATTATATTTTTGATTGGGACTATATCCAAGAGAGACCTCTACAAAGGGAGCGTACAATTTAGATCTACAATAAGGTGTGGGATCTTTAACTTATGTCGCATGATGAGTGTTTATTTTTATTTAATTAGTATATTAATAACTATTTATGCGCGGGTACATTAAGTACACATAAAGAGGGTTGAAAACCCCATCGATGAGAAACTGTCGCGTGTGAAATGGTATGCAATATGTGGAAGTATACATGTCGATTCAAGTAATAAAGTGATGAGTGAGTATCATTCCCGCGAGGATCAGATTGAGGCACAAAAGTGGTCAGGTTAATATAATAAAATGTGACTAATGCTATGGTAAAGCTATGGTAAGTATGCAGTGATAATTCAAAAGAATGATGATGTATGCGATAGATGGAATTGATGAATAATTGGAAATGCTATGACAAAAGTGAGAGCAGAAATGTAATGACAATTATGAGAATTACTACGAGAATATTATGTAAATGAAAAAATAAATAACTAATAATGATGCGGCAGAGATACTATGGTAAAGAATAAGGATAGATTGATGTTGATTCGAAAGGTCGGGATTACCTAGAATCAACCATTATTGTCAATAATGCATTGGAAAAATTGTATCTACTTTCCTGCACAGAAGAGTTCTAAAATAGCCTGCCTCTTGCGAAAGCAAAACCTCAAGTTACCTTGCCCATGTCTATAGGCTTGTTAGAGATCTTGCATGGGTTCCTTTTGTATGATCGTGACTCTATGTCTAGAGTCGACTACAAGTGTCTATCGAATACTTGCTCATTTCATTTAATTTTAATCCAACTAATCCAACCCTTTAGGAATTAGAATCAATTTATAAGTATGCGAACAGTCTTCTGTGTCTAGAGATCATTTGCATTTTAATTAAGGAATAAAAACAATCAAATGAAACAGTAAAGTAAATTAGATATATACTACATCCATAAAAATAGTTTAAGGTTTCATCAAAAGTAATCCCAACCCTATGAGATTTAGCTCATGGGCTGGGAAATAAAATTCAAAACCAAAATATTATTTGAAATTGTGTTCAACTACTTCAATTCAATCTTTCGAAGGAACACTAATGGAAAGAACAGAAAAACTTCAAGAAACAATTTTTACTTGCCTAGTCCACACTTTGGCAACACAGCGTCTAGTGATAGCTAAAATGGACTACTTTCAACTTCCTTTCCTTTGCACAATTGAACTCTTATTCATGCCTAAGGATCTCTCCCATTTTTTTTGTTCATCCTTTAGAGTTTCCTCCTTTGGCTTTTTATAACTTTTTCCCTAGGGTACATCCAACAACCCAAGATTATCTTCTTTTCTTTTTAAATCATTCTTTCAACAACACAAGATTATCTTCCCTTTTTAGGCAGATTTTTCTGGTACAAGTACAGTTGGGATAAAACTGGTATGCGTTAACTGGTATACGTTAACTGTTGACTCGGTTCTCTTGGAATTGTCATGGCATTCGTGCCGAAAAAATGTCCAACCTTTTGCCTCGGTAAACCTTCACTCCTTTATTTTTCATTCCTCAACCTGCCCCTGCCAAACCACCAAACACAGCTCTACCACAAGCAATTAAAAGTACCTAATATTTAAAAATAGTCCAAGCTTCTAATGAAATGATGAAAATATGAATGAAATGTCCTAAAATGCAACTAAATGTACCTAAGTACAAGCAATTAGCTAGGTCTAAAGGCATGAAATATAACTCTTTTCACAAGTTATTAGAAACCTAAGTAAATGACCCTGTTCGTTGTTCTTAAAAAGTATATTGTGTAATGTGATGATCTTATGTGATTGTGATGTTTGTGCAAATTACATCTATGTGATATTGATATATGTGTAGATCTCATTCACCTAACATGTGATGTATGGCTTATGTGTTATTGTTATGATTTCGTATGCAAATATGAAGATATGAATATGACCATGTGATATGTGATCCAGTGTGTAAAGCATGTTTACATGTTAATGTCAATTGATTAAAATGATAAAATGACCATATCATATGCATAGGATGGAATTTATGAAAAGAGGAAGATATGTGGCAGTTTATCTACAATTTTGTGGTGGTTTATTGGCAATTATGTGGTGGCTTGTACACAATATGCTATATGGCTGTTTTCGGCATTTACATGGTGGCTTGTCCACAAATGGTGTGTTATTGGATGGACGAGTTGTGATTCCATATGCGATATGTTCTTTTATATAGTGGGCTTTGACTTTGATTCTGATAAACAAACTACCTTTTCACTACGAATAAAAAAATTCATAATATTGATTTCTGTGAAAATTGTATATATATTGTTTTGGATGTGTTATTTGATGTGTTGAAATGTATGTCATTTTGTCTGTGTATATATTATGTAATGATATCACATTGGGCCTTTTAAAGCTAACCCATATTACTCGTGTCTCTCAGGTAATCCTCGTAACTAGGACTCAGAATTGGTCATCTAAGAGGCTCTCAAAATAATGATTTTTTTTGTTTTGGTTTTTTAAGACGAATTGGGACTTTTATCGACTTTGTGATTATATTTGGGATTTTATTTTCTGGAAAATCATTAAACTATGGCATGAGATATTTTTTTTCAAAACTATGGACATTGAATGTTTTTGCATGGATTTTTTATATGGATTAAACATTTTAATGGTTTTTTAAATAAAATCCGCTTTCCTCAAACTCAATTAATTGAATATTTTTTTATGATCAAAAGAATTTTTTACAATGATAAGTCTTCTTTCGAAGTAATGTTTTTACTACAACGTATAAAAGGGAATATTAAAGTGCGTTTTCAAAGATTATATCTATTGTTTTTGCAACTCAAGGTTTTCACCATTTCTATGTCCAATGTAATCGCTTGGATTGGGCTGTAACGTCTAGGCTCAGTTTGAGGGGTTATAGTTATTATCTGTAAAGCGCCAGAAGTGTTGGAACCTTCTTCAAGCAAGGCAAAAGGTAAATAAAAGCTAATTTGACGATAGCGTAATTGGTGAGTGTTTGGAATTGCTATTAGTAGACACGATTCATAGTGTTAATTGGGAGCTTAGGAATAACCTAAACCCCTATCCTAAGTTCTGAGTGTAAGTTTTCTATATTCGTTGTTTTATTTTTGGTAAATTATGTGATTATAAGAATATTTATGGATTTATTATTATGATGCGATATTGTGATAGGAGACATATGTGATGACTATTGTGAAATGACTATTGTGAATTGTATTGTATTGTGGGCATATTAAATATGCCAAACAATAGTGATGATATTGTGTTGGCAATATAAATGTGCAGTGAAAGTGTGCAACAACAGGTTATGTATGTGATAAATTGATTTTAATACACTCATATGTGGTTGGATATGGGATGGATCAATAAGCATTATTGTGGCACTTTAAGTGCAATTAAATGTGAATTCGATAAGCATGCACTCTATACAAGTGTGTGGTGTGAATTGATGAATATGAACGGAGATGATGTGCATTAAATCAATCATTAAAATTGTGTATTTGTAGATATTTTGGCCTTGTGACATTATGAAACTGTTGGATATAGTTGGCATGCCATAGGATTGTGAGTACTCAACTATAAGTGTTTTGTGATTTGGGCGTTGAGGCCCTAGGACATGTTGGAGAGATAAGGGAATATGAGCTAAGATCCTTTCAACTAGACATGTTTGGTGTGTTGGAGATTGTTAGCTTTATGCTTCACTTTTGGGATATGTTTGACTCTATGAGTCATTTGGTGTGTTGGAGACCCGTGTATCTGATGTGTGGTGGTAGAGCCCACTTTTATGTTTCATAGCCTCTCAAGTTCCAAAATATCTTAAAATGTATATATGTATAATGTGATGTATGCCTAAATGAGTATGTGGTTGTTATGCAAATTATCGGTTAAATGTGATCTTATTTGTTGTGGTAATATAATGTGAGATGGATGTAACACCCCTAACCCGTATCCATCGCTGGAATAGGGTTACAGAGCATTACCACATTTTTCATTTCAAAACGAAAAAAAATTATAAACATTTCAATTCATATAATTAATCATATCAAAACAAATCCATAACATGCATATTGTCCCTAATACGAGCCCTCGAGGCTAAAAAACACATTAGAAACAAGTCGGGACTAATTCGGAAACAAATAGAATATTCTAGAAAACAATGAAAATTTTCAAAACTACAGAGGTCAAACACCCGTGTGGCCAGTCACACGGCCAAGAGACACGCTCGTTTCCTAGGCTGTGTGCGCATTCGAAGTAGGGACACACTGCCGTGTCCTAGCCCGTACCTGTGCCCGTGTAACTCATTGACTTAGGTCACACGACCAAGCCACACGACCGTGTGCTAGGCCGTGTGCTAGGTCGTGTAACAGTTTGACTTGCAATCCTTTGAAGGCCACAGGGACACACGACTGTGTCCCCTGGCCATGTGTCACAGACGATTGAGACACACGTCCGTGTCTCTGCCCGTGTGGACACAAAATAGGTCATTTCCAAACCATTTTTCTCACCCATTCAAGCATGTACCTACAATTACTTTTGCACAATTCAACAAGCCATTAAAATGCATCAAAACCATACATAATCAAGCTAATCAAATATGATACATTTGAATACAACCAATATGCCCAAAGGGCACCTCAATCTCAACGACCAAACATGTACGCTTATAAACACAATTTGGCCAAATGTCTAACTAACATTTAGCTAAATTTATACCAAAACATACCATTTTATTTACCTATCAATTTCATACCATAAGGTACCAAATGTACCATTCAACAACTAGCACTTATAGCCATTCATGACATTTATAACAAAAGTATCAAAACACCATATTTAAACATATCACAAGACCATTTATACATGCATTTTAAGTTACCATTTCATCACCAATCATTCAACCATAATAAGCCAAAACATCAACCACTTAAAGGCCAAATATATATATGCCAAAACTAAATCCATATCATCACTCAAAATGCCATAAACACAAGCCAAGACCAATGGCTACTTTATCAACCAAAGTACCTATACATGCCATTATAACCAAACTTAGAAATATCCAAAAGTACCGATATAGCTGATGGATAGTGTGATACAACTCCGACAAGTTTCCAACCCGAACGAGCTTTCAATTCATTATAAAGCACAAAAAATAGCACAGAGTAAGCATAATTGCTTAGTAAGTTCCTATAATGTAAAACACAACTTACCATTTAATCACATAAAGGTAAGTTAACAAGGCATATTTCAACCACAATTTGGCCAAAGCCTAAGCATATACACCAAACATGTTAGCCATTTAAACATATAACATAAACAAGATGATCTTGGATGAAGACAACATTTTATCATGTATCAAATACATATATCAACCATATCAACTCTCAATATACCATGTATTACGTTTTCAATGAAATTCATATGTGTTTATGTCATAGTTCATATTGAACGCTTACCGTCCTCTTTCAGATCATGCCCGTTGAACCATTTAGAATGCCATTGGATACCAGGGATAGCTCACACATAGTGTGCTAACTCATATAACTGTAATTTGTCAAGTCCTGTACATGTATGGTTACATGAACTTTGAATCAGAATGCTCACAGGAGCTGTGGAGTATCCGCAACACATGTCAGACCTCAGCTATTGATAGGATATTCAGGACCAACACCCCAATCACGTAAACCCTAATGACATGTCATTTGTATCCTATGAATTCCTAAGGTTTAAACGGGGCTCGGTAATCATCATACGTCATTGGATATGCGATCGGTATATATATATATGGCAATTCACAACACATGTATAATTCAATTTAAAACATATAAATACAATATAATTACACGAACTTACCTCGACGACTAAACATAGATACGGAGGAGACTAATCCAAAACTTTATCTTTGCTCCAATATAAAGTCGTACGAGGTTTGTGTTGATCTAAACGGATAAGTTTAGCTCAATTCAATATGTATTTTATTCAATTTAACCCAAATTTACATTTTAGCAAAATTATAATTTAACCCAAAATGGAAATTCATGCAATTCATCCTCAACCCATCATAGCCGAATGTCAAATAGGTCCCTAGCAAGGCATATATTTCATTTATTTCACAATTTCACCATGAATATTTTTCTATTTTTCAATTTAATACCTAAATGACAATTTCATCAAAAATTTCTTAACAAGAGTTGTTTGTCTACTGATAACTATCAATTTTATTTCATCAAACATCAAAAGCAACCTATATTCATTCATGGAAAAACTCTAATCTTTTATCAATTTTACAAATTAATCCCCAAGCTAGCTAGATTAAGCTACAACAATCCCAAAAACATAAAAATCATTAAAAACGAAACTAAAATACATACCACACAAGCAAGGTGAAGTTGCTGAAATTGAAAGCTCTTCAATGGCTTATTCTTAGCCCTAGTTTGGTGGAGAATGAATGAAAGAAGATGATAATGTAATTTGTTTTATTTTACTTAATATTATTTAACTAATTACCATTATATCCTTTTAAAACATTAAAATTTTCACAAATACCAAGCCATCATATTTTTCTATTTTTCAATTTAATACCTAAATGACAATTTCATCAAAAATTTCTTAACAAGAGTTGTTTGTCTACTGATAACTATCAATTTTATTTCATCAAACATCAAAAGCAACCTATATTCATTCATGGAAAAACTCTAATCTTTTAACAATTTTACAAATTAATCCCCAGGCTAGCTAGATTAAGCTACAACAATCCCAAAAACATAAAAATCATTAAAAACGAAACTAAAATACATACCACACAAGCAAGGTGAAGTTGCTGAAATTGAAAGCTCTTCAATGGCTTATTCTTAGCCCTAGTTTGGTGGAGAATGAATGAAAGAAGATGATAATGTAATTTGTTTTATTTTACTTAATATTATTTAACTAATTACCATTATATCCTTTTAAAACATTAAAATTTTCACAAATACCAAGCCATCATATTTTTCTATTTTTCAATTTAATACCTAAATGACAATTTCATCAAAAATTTCTTAACAAGAGTTGTTTGTCTACTGATAACTATCAATTTTATTTCATCAAACATCCAAAGCAACCTATATTCATTCATGGAAAAACTCTAATCTTTTAACAATTTTACAAATTAATCCCCAGGCTAGCTAGATTAAGCTACAACAATCCCAAAAACATAAAAATCATTAAAAACGAAACTAAAATACATACCACACAAGCAAGGTGAAGTTGCTGAAATTGAAAGCTCTTCAATGGCTTATTCTTAGCCCTAGTTTGGTGGAGAATGAATGAAAGAAGATGATAATGTAATTTGTTTTATTTTACTTAATATTATTTAACTAATTACCATTATATCCTTTTAAAACATTAAAATTTTCACAAATACCAAGCCATCATATTCCAGTATCAACATTTATGGTCTAATTACCATATAAGGACTCAAAATTTAAGGTTCTATAGCTATTTAATACCTCTAGCTACTAGAACTCAACTTTTGCACTTTATACGATTTAGTTCTTTTTATGAAATTAAGCTTGTAAACAGTAAAATTTCTTAATGAAATTTTTATACGGTACTACTATCATGTTGTACATAATAAAATAATAATAAAATAAATATTTTGACATCAGATTTGTGGTCCTAAAACCACTGTTCTAATTTCACTAAAAATGAGTTTTACAACTTTCACCCTAAAAGAGTTTTCGTCCCCAAAAATCTTACCAGAATAAAGGTTCGAATATTACTTTCTCATAGCTTCCTCGGGTTCCTAGGTGGCTTCTTCTATCTCGTGTCATTTCCAAAGAACCTTTAATAAAGCTATGCTCTTATTTCTCAATTCTTTAACCTCTCGAGCCAGAATTTTGATTGGTTCCTCACTGTACGACATATCAGGTTGAATCTCTACACCCATCGGGGAAATAACATGTGAAGGGTTAGATCGATACCGTCATAACATAGATACGTGAAAGACATTATGAATCTTTTCGTGTAATAGCCCAATTTTGGGCCTAGTCGGAACAATGGTTTCGAGACTACAAATCTGACGAGAGAAAATATCATTATCATTATATTTTTATGGTCTAAAATTTCACAAAAAAATTTCATAAAAATTTCGTTCGAAAATTTCGACGTTTGGACACTCAATTTAGTCAAAAGGACTAAATTGTAAAAAGTGCAAAAGTTGAGTTCTACATGTTAGAGGTGTCCAATTGTTATGAACTTTTAAATTGGAGGTCCTTATGTGGCAATTAGACCATTAGTTAATTGATGGAAAAAAACGGGCATAGGATTAGTGAAATAGATTTTTTTAAGTAAGGGCATTTTAGTCATTTGGTAATAAAAAATAATTAAAATGGGAAAAAGATGGAATAATGGTGTTCACCTTCATTAGTTGCTGCCAAACTTTGGAAGACACCATAGCTAGGGTTTCTTCACTTTCTCAAGCTCATAGTAAGTGCATCTTAGCCCCGTTTTTAATGTTCTTCGCATTTTTGAGATCCTCGTAGCTCGGTTTAGCTATTTCTACCATTAATTCATGTTAGGATTCACATTTGGAAAAATACCCATTGGTGAAATGTGTTTATTTTTTTGTTTTATGGTAGAATATGAAGTTAGGAATTATGTTAAACAACTTTTTCTATGCGATTTGAAGTGAAAATGGGTAAATCGACATAATCGGTAAAAATATTTAATGTTCATAAGTACATGTTAGAGTGAGAATTTGATATTTCCATAGAAGGAAATAGTGTTCAGCATGTTGTAAAACATAAGAATAAGGAGTGAAATTTAATTTTTGAGCTTGGGGACAAAAATGTAATTATGCAAAAGTTTAGGGACAAAATCATAATTTTGAGAAAAGTTGAGTCGAAGCTTGTTTTAATAAACGTGAATGTTAAACAAGCTCAATTTTCTATTATAGATCAAGAAATACGAGAAGTCAACCTTAATCGGGGAAAAGAGAAGATTGGGGATTAAATTCCAAAATCTTTACATTTTGTATCGAGGTAAGTTGTATGTAATTAATACATTGTTATAATTATTTTTTTATATTTCGTGAAAATATATGCGAAAGGGTTGGTTATGAAATAGTTATGTTGAAGTTAGAAATTTGAAATTGATAGTTGATTTGTTTAAAATCAGCTTGGTTTATGGATATACCAACTGCAAGTAATGGTTGAAATGATTTAAATCGAATTATTAAATTGGTTATGGAGTTGAGTGGAAAGGTTGATATTATAATGTGCTATGGAGAAATTGTAAATAATTGAAAAGTAAGAATCTTTGTAGAACTATCGGAATGGTAAAGATTTGAATAAGGTATCGATGAACATGTGTGTAGTACTGTGTGAAGGCTCCTACGTGTATCGATAAATGATGGCCACATGTGTAGTACTAAGTGAAGGCTACTATGTGTACCGAAAAGCTTTGGTCACGTATGTAGTACTATGTGAAGGCTACTACGTGAACCGTAAAACTTGATCACGTGTGTAGTACTGTGTGAAGACTACTACGTGAATCGACAAATGATGGTCACATGTGTAGTACTAAGTGAAGGCTACTATGTGTACCAGAAAGCTTTTGTCACATGTGTAATAATATGTGAAGGCTACTACGTGAATCGTATAACTTGATCACGTGTGTAGTACTATGTGAAGGCTACTACGTGAACCGTAAAACTTGATCACGTGTGTAGTACTATGTGAAGGCTACTACGTGTACCGAATGATAAAAGTAACATGGTTAGTACTGTGCGAAAAAACCCCAAATATTTGTTGTTATACCGACATGTTCAATGAGATATGAGTATGTGATTGGAACGTGATAAGCTGCGAAAGAGTGACTGAAGTGATGAAGTCTTGTATTTTGTTATAAAATAAATGGTTATAGTGCTATGTGAATGAGGGATGTTGGAATAGAATAGATTTGGACAGTGAAGTGATGTTAGTTTGAAAAATCACCAAATATTATAGAAATTGAGTTATGGTTGAATAAGACATGAAATTAAATCTTAATGAGTCTATTTTCACATAAAATAGAAAGAATGGCCAAAGGAGTTATATATTTTGAGATATTGAAATTTTAGTGAGACAAGGTCTGAATGATTTCGAAATCCTCTGTTCTGACTTTGGAAAATCACTAAAAATTGTACAAAAAAATTATATTTTGCAATTTACATTATTAAATTTCTTATTGAATCTATTTTAAAAAAAATAAGTGGGAACATCATTTGAACTCTGTACTAAGAGATAACTGACTTTTAGTGAAGAGAGGTCAGAAGTCTCAAGCAATGAACTAGGGAAATATTTAGAGAATAAAATGTACTAATTGACTAAACCAAAAATTCTGAAAATTTTATGGTAATAAGGTATATGAGTCTAGTTTTTGGGAAAATTTACGGATCTTAATTTGGAGTTTCGTAGTTCTGGATAAAAATAATTTAGTGACTGTGACGTGGAGAAACAGTTTGCTGGAAATTGAATAGATAATATATTTATGTATGATAAAAATTATATTATATATGGTATCATGCTAGAAATTTATTTATCAATTACATACATACTTACTAAGCTATAAGATTACTATTCTTTATTTTTCTCTTGTTTTATAGTGATATTAATTAGCTCGGGAGTTGGACGGGGTCAGAACATCATCCACACTATCATCATCATCTTTCGGGTATTTTTGCAACCAATACTTTGAAAAATGGCATGTATAGATGACTTAATGTAAAATGGTATAAATTTATATATATGTATAAAATATTGTTTGGTTTAAAATGTTGGTGTATATTAATTGATAAATTGTTTCCTTAAACTATTAACAAAGTAATTAGAATGTTGTGGATGGATAAATTGTGTCTGAACATATAATTGTATTTGGTTGAAATATTGAAGTTGTTTGAAATTGTGTTTCGAGAATTTGCAGGAGGAATTGAATGTTTACGAAAAGAAATTATGTCAAAATTTTTGTAAAAAAAAATTCAGATCGTCTGATAACACTTCTTACTTTGTTTCGATGAGAATACGGGTAAGAAGTGTTACATTTCTAACTCTGACGGCAGATCTAAACGATATGCTACAGGTCCAATTCTTTTAATAATCTCATACGACCCTATAAACCGCAGACTTAGATTTCCTTTGTGCCTGAATCAAAGTATTTTTTCCAGGGCGATACTCTCAGAAACACTCTATCGCCGACTTGAAATTCAATATCTTTACGCTTAAGATTTGCATATGATTCCTATCTAATTGAAGTTGCTTTCAAACTTATTCTTTAGTCTCACGAATCAAATCAACCCCGTGAATCATTTTCTCACTGAGCTCAATCCAATATAACAGAGTTTGGCATTTATGACCATATAAAGCTTCATACTGTGCCATCTTAATGCTCGACTGATAACTGTTGTTATACACGAATTCAGCCAACGGTAAATATTTCTCACAGTTGCCTTCAAACTCTAATACACAACAACGAAGCATATCCTCGAGCATCTGAATTACTCACTCAGACTGACCATCGATCTGAGGATGAAATGCAGTGCTAAAATGCAATCGTGTACCTAGATCTTCGTGTAACTTTTTCTAGAATTGTGATGTAAACTGCGAATCTCTATCAAAATGTTGGCAACTGGCACTCCATGCAATTTGACAATCTCAGAAACGTACAATTCAGCTAATCTCTCAAGGGAGTAATCTGTACGTACCAGTGTAAAATGTGCAAACTTCGTCAAACGATCAACAACAACCCAAATTGCATCTTTCTTCCTCAGAGATAGAGGTAAACCCAAATACGAAGTCTATTCTAACTCAATCCCATTTCCATTCTGGTATCATCATTGGCTGCAATAATCCAAAAGGTCCTTGACGTATAGCTTTAACTTGCAGACATACTAAACACCTTGATACAAAGTAAGAAATCTCGCGTTTCATTCTGGCCACCAGTATATCTCTTTCAAATTAGCGTATATCTTATTACTTTCCGGACGAACAAACAAGCTACCATTATGAGCTTCGTGCAAGTTTCTCCAAATGAGCTCCGGATTCTTCGATACACAAATTCTATCTTTGAATAACAAACAATCATCGAGTCCAACCCAAAATTCTGAATTAGAAGTTGACTCACTCTGTGTCTGTTTAGCTAGCAACTTGTCATCACACTTTGAAGCTCCGGAGATTTGCTGTAAAAACATCGATCTAGCTTTCAACTCAGCTAAGATTGAACCATCATTGGATAATGTCAGTCTCGTATTTATCACTCGCAAAACAATTAAAGACTTTCTATTCAGAGCATCAGCAACTGTCTATAAGATATACGCTTTAACTGTCTATAAGCATAAGCTATTACTTTGTCTTCTTGCATCAAAACATAGCCTAAACCATTCAAAAATGCATCACTAAAAATCACAAATTCTTTACCCGATTCAGGTTGGACTAAAATTGGTGCCTTAGTCAACAGTGCTTTCAATTGATCGAAACTTTGCTGACATTTTGGAAACACGAAAATTTACACATTTTTCCATACCCTTTTTAATTTAAAATCATACAGTTTCGATAAAATTCTTGTCGAAAAAATAACTAATTTTTACAAAATAAATAAAGTGCACTTAAAATATGAAAATGTTGAATTTTAGTTGATTTTATAATTAATTTTGATAAATTTTTGTTATTTTCGACAGATTTGCACAAAGGGCGAAAAATGGCTCGGCAGACACTATTAGAAGCACAAAATCGAGAAGCAATTTGAAGTATCAGGACGATCCAAAATTATATGTATTAATTCATAATATAATTAATTTTAATTTATATCCAATTTAATTTGGATTAACAAATTATTATTAATTAATTATGAAAAAGTGGAACAGTTGAATTGAGCTGAGTGAACCGAACTGACCAAGAAATGGGCAGCCCAAAAACCGTCACAAAAGCTGACCCAAATTAGCTTATTAGCTGATTATTTAAGATTGCAAAGAGGCCCTTGAAGACGTGTTCAAGTTGCATTCAAAACCCTCCACAATTGGTGGCTTTATAGATTTGCCTCAAGCCTAAATTAGCAAAGTTGAAACTATCAACCTTGCCACAAGGGAGGGCTCTTAGGCTGATAATTTTAGCTATTTTTAGCAGCTCTCCTCAACTATAAAAACCCCCTTAGGCTGGTCATTTTAAAAACACACCTCAAGCATTCACATCTTTCCTCTCTTCTCACCACTTTCTCTCTTCTTCTTCATTCAAAAATTCCCTTGCTCTCCTGGCGATTTCTCCTCTCGGGAAAGGGGCATTCCATCAGCTATTTGGAGTAGCAATTAAGTGTTCATAGTAGCATTGGCTGACGAGGACAATGAAGAAAGAAGAAGTTAGCAACTAGTCAAGCCACGGAAAAACACCTGATTTGATTCTTGTTCCCTATCTCTTAAATTTTTGTTGTTGTTGTGCTGAACATATCTATGAATATTTATGTTGTTGGAATGGTTAATTTAATCAATTTAGCTTGAATTTAATTTGTGTTAGGTTGATTGCATTTTGTTTGTTAAAATTATTGAAATTGTGTTTATGTTGTTATAGGCCTCGGTAAGATGCTTGATTAAGTAAAATCATGATTAAGTTATTCTTGCCTTACAATTGTTAGGTAAGTAATGAATTAATTATTTAAACGGATTGAAATTGTAATTAATGGACACAGTACTTAATCAGTGCATGTTTAATCATCTAAGGTAGTTGAGGGTTAGATTAGCAACGGTATCTAACGATACATTTCCGTCACTTTAGAATCCAAACATATGCAAGGTAAGTGTTGTAACATTTTCTCACATATTTCTGCACTGACTTATCTAAAATAACAATTGGCAACCCATTCAAACTATCTGATTTAGTCCGAAGTGTTTCACCGTTCTAACATTTTAATATAATAAGCTTTCATCTACAGTTCATAATAGCATCATGCCTAAAATCACATCAAATTCATCAAACGACAATAACAACAAGTCAACTAGAAAACTGTAACCCCGAGTCATCAAAGGACAGTTCTTGCAAACTTTATCAACTAACAGATACTGACCTAGGGGTTCGACACTGTAACCACGAATTCAGTGGACTCAATAGGTAATTGCTTACTAGATACTAAATTCGTGCATACATATGAATAGGTTGATCCCGAATCAATCAAAGCAGAAACATCAGTATCAAAAATAGAGAAAGTACCAATAATAACATCTGGCGCAGAAGCTTCTTCTCGTGCATGAATAGCTTAAGCTCTAGCTAGTGCTCTTGCCTTGGATCTCACAGCAGAGTCTTTTGTTACACCATGATTACCACTCACATTTCTGGGATTACTATGTGGTCTACCTCTTGCAGAAGTGTTCCTCGACCTCATAGTCTGAACTTTTTCTTTCATGAAATTCTCTAGGCAATCTCTAAGATAGTGTTCGAAGGAACCACACCTGAAACATGCTCCGTTCTTTAATCTACATTCATCGTAGTGCGGTCTTTTACAGTGCTTACACTCGAGCCTGTTATCTCTTACATTACCCACACTTGCTCTAGATGTAGCCTGAGGCTTTGGACTCAAACGCAGATTATCTCTGCCTCTACTAGAATACCCAACTGAAGTTGTGGAATGGTTGTGATGTTCTTTTGGTCTCTTTGACGATGATTGATATGACTTCCCAGTAGATCACTTTCTCGATTCTCTAGCATCAAAATCAACATTTCTTTTCTCTTTACTAAGCTCCTCGGCTTTATGTGCCTGATCAACTAAGACAACAAACTCTTTCAACTCAAGAATTCTGACTAAAAGCTTATATCTTCATTTAACCCTTCCTCAAATCTTTTATACATGGCAATTTCAGTTGGAATGCATTCCCAAGCAGATTTGCTTAGTCTGACAAACTCTCATTCATACTCTGACATAGACATATGGCCCTGTTTGAGCTCAATAATTTATTTACGTTTCTAATCCATAAATCTCTGACTAATATATTTCTTTCAAAACTCAGTTTGGAAGAATTCTCAAGTTATATGCTCTCTCGGTACAACTGAAATCAACATGTTCCACCATTGGTAAGCATAGTCTTTCAACAAAGATACTACACACTTAACACACTCCACCGGTGAACAAGATCGTTCGTAAAAAACCCTGATAGTATTCTCTAACCATAATTCTACTCTTTCAAGATCATCTTTAGTGCTAGCTATGAATTCTTCAGACCCGTACATATAAATCTTATCAACAGGCGGCTTACTAACTCGTAAAGGTTCCAAGCCTTGGAGAATAATGGGGACCAGTTGGGGAACAAGAGGGGGTGGAGGTTGTTAAGCAGTCGGGTTTGTCTGTATGAACTCGGTAAACCATTCATTCATCATCTGGAAGAAAGTTTCCTTAGCTTCACCTTCCCGGCCCTCAGATACTGGCCTTGAACCACTTGACGCTGCTCCATGAACGGAGGGTTGTGCGTTACTTTAAACTTCATCGGAGTCAGCTCAGTTGGATATCATTGCTATAAGAAAACAGGTTTTGAAATGGTCAGGAGATATCATACTATCACAGGTTATATAATGGCATGTATAGCTAGACTCACATATGCTATGTTTAGTCTAAGAATCGAAAAAACTGTAGCCTTGATACCAATAAATGTAACACCCCTAACCCATATCCATCGCCGAAATAAAGTTATAGAGCATTACCGAAGTTTTCATTTCAAAACAAACAAAAAATATAAACATTTCAATTCTTATCATTAATCATATCAAATCTAATCCATAACATGCATATTGTCCCTTATACGAGCCCTCAAGGCTAAAAAACACATTAGAAACAAGTCAGGACTAAATCGAAAACATATAGAATTTTTTAAAAAATAATGAAAATTTTAAAAACTGCAGAGATCACACGCCCGTGTGGCCAGGCTATATGGGCACTCGAAGTAGGGACACACAGTCGTGTCCTAGCACATGTCTGTGCCTGTGTAACTCACTGACTTGGGTTACAAGACCAAGCCACACGCCCGTGTGCCAGGCCGTCTACCTTTTGAAATTACCTCACACGCTCGTGTACCAGGATGTGTAATAGCCTGACTTGCAACCCATTGAAAGCTACAAGGGAGACACTGCTGTGTCACCTAGCCATGTGTCACACACGGCTGAGACACACACCTGTGTCTCTACCCGTCTGGAAGAAAAATAGGTCATTTCCAAACCATTTTTCTCACCCACTCATGCATGTACCTGCAATTACTTTTGCACAATTCAACAAGCCATTAAAATGCATCAAAACCATACATAATCAAGCTAATCAAATATGATACATTTTCATACAACCAATATGCCCAAAGGACACCTCAATCTCAATGATCAAACATGTACGCTTATAAACACAATTTGGCCAAATGTCCAACTAACCTTTAGCTAAGTTTATACCAAAACATACCATTTGATTTACCTATAAATTTCATACCAAAAGGTACCAAATATACCATTCAACAGCTAGCACTTATAGACATTCATGACATGTATAACAAAAGTATCAAAACACCATATTTAAAAATATCACAAGACCATTTATACATGCATTTTAAGTTACCATTTCATCTTCAATCATTCAACCATAATAAGCCAAAACATCAACCACTTAAAGGCCAAATATATACATGCCAAAAATAAATCCATATCATCACTCAAAATGTCATAAACACAAGCCAAGACCAATGGCTACTTTGTCAACCAAAGTACCTATGAATGCCATTATAAAAAAAATTAGAAATATCCAATAGTACCGATATAGCCGATGGATAGTGTGATATAACTTTGACAAGTTTCCAACTCGAACGAGCTTTCGATTCATTATAAAACACAGAAAATAACACATAGTAAGCATAATTACTTAGTAAGTTCGTATAATGTAAAACACAACTTACCATTTAATCACATAATAGGTAAGTTAACAAGGCATATTCCAACTACAATTTGGCCAAAGCTTAAGCATGTACACCAAACATGTTACCATTTAAACATATAACATAGACAATATGATCTTGGATGAACACAATATTTTATCACGTATCAAATACATATATCATCCATATCAACTCTAAATATACCATGTATTACCATTTCAATGAAATTCATATGTGTTTATGTCATAGTTCATATCGAACTCTTACCGTCCTCTTTCTGAATCATGTCCGTTGAACCATTTAGAATACCGTTGGATACCCGAGATAGCTCACACATAGTGTGCTAACTTATATAACTGTAATTTGTCATGTCCTTTACATGTATGGTTACACAAGCTTTGAATCAGAATGCTCCACAAGTTGTGAAAATGGGTCTGATCACACGAGTTGTGGGTCAAAACATAGCTACACGATACTGCTCACACGAGCTGTGGAGTATCCGCAACACATGGTGGACCTCAATCCTCGATAGGACGTTCAGGACCAGCACCCGAATCATGTAAACCATAATGACATGTCATTTGTTTCCTACGAATTCCTAAGGTTCAAATGGGGCTCAGTAATTATCGTCTGTTGTTGGATATGCGATTGATATATATATATGGAAATTTAAAACACATGTAAAATACAATTGAAAACATATAAATACAATATGATTACACGAACGTACCTCAACGAGTAAACGTAGAAATACAATATAAATACAACACATGTACATTATTTAACTAATTACCATTATATCCTTTTAAAACATTACAATTTTCACTAATACCAAGCCATCATATTCCACTATCAACATTTATGGTCTAATTATCGTATAAAGACTAAAACTTTAAGGTTCTATAGCTATTTAATACCTTTAGCTACTAGAACTCAACTTTTGCACTTTATGCGATTTAGTTCTTTTTATCAAATTAAGCATGTAAATGGTAAAATTTCTTAATAAATTTTTTATACGATACTACTATCATGTTGTGGACAATAAAATAATAATAAAATAAATATTTTGACATTGGATTTGTGGTCCTAAAACTATTGTTTTGATTTTACTAAAAAATAGCTATTACAATAAATGCTTAAACATGTTAATATTATGCTAAATGAGTTTATTTAAATTTCATGAAAATGTTAGTATGTTCTCATAGTAAATTGTGTACGTAAATATGGTTTGGATCATTTCCGTTAACTTGTGAATGCATTTGAATATATCAGCTAGACTGGTGGGTTATGAAAGCATGTATAGTTGTTTAGTCTTGATGAATTATTGTTAAATGAATTATATATAAGCGAGTTGAGTGTAATTTCATGTAATTGTATATGTTAGTTTTATGATTTAATGAAACGTGAATATGATATTTTGACTTGATTAGAATATGGTTGTGAATGTGTTGTAGTATGCTCTTGTTTAATCTTTGATATTCTGTGTACATTATGGTTATTCTGAGCATTCACTGAGCTTTTTAAGCTCACCAACTTCCTTTTTAAACCCTTGTAGAGTAGTTAATGCTAGTGTGAGTGGTGTGGTTCCAATGGGTGATCCAAGCAAAACCATTTTCCTTATTTCGTAGGTGTTATTGTTAATTGTTTATCTTTTGGGAATAAGGCAATGTGGTAGACTTTTATAGGTATTTACCATGATGTTTTGGATGCTTCCATAGATTATTTGTTCCTAAGTTTATGATATTCGTTTCGTATTATGTTGATTAATGCTCAGACTTACTTTCAGTGTTTGAGACTATTCCTACGGCCATTTTGATGTTTATTTTAGGATGATATGATAGTATAATTGACTGGTACATGTTGGAATGATTTATATGCTCAAGTATGTTGTATTTTTCTTGTCTAGAGTAGAGGTATCGATATTTGTATTGTAAAATACCTCTATGATTTTGAAATGTGTAGGGAGTCAGTAACATAATTTGGTATCGATACCTTTCAAGAGTACCAATACTCGGGGTAATTTTATCAATACTTTTTCAATTGTACTAATATTTTCCAGGTTTGGATTTTTGGACAAGAAACAGAATGCTAATTTGGTACTGGTTTTCCATACGGTATCGATATCATGTAAGGAAAATATTGATACCTATGTTCTAGTATCAATACCTACGTGATTGTCTTGTACATTTTGCTAAGTGATCCTAATGCATGTTCAATTATTACTATAAGTTTATTTAAAGTATGTTTGGTATGTTCTAATGATGATTGATATATGTTTGACTAAAAATTTTTAAGATCACTGATAAAGAGGATGATTTCTTAATAATGTGACACTTTTGTAAAAGCTTGCTAAGTCTTTCTTATACTTACTTTGGATATTATTTCTCTATAGATCTTGAACTATTGGATTGTGTTGGTCGGATCATCGGAGCATACATTTACATTCATCTCTTTTCGGTAGTTTTTGAAGTCTCAATCTATGGTTAATCATGGCATGTAAATAGGGTTTTATTTTGTAAGAATATGGACATGTTTTGGTACATTGTGTTGTAATGGATCTTTATACAAGTTTAGTGCCAATAACCATATTACAAGTTTGATCTTTTGGTCAAATATGGCATAGCTCATATTGATTTGGTATTTAATGGTTAAATGGATGAATTGATGAATGAATTTGTGATAGATGAATGTGCTTTTGATCAAGTGTTTGAATTTTGGTGTTAATGATGACACATTGGTTAGGCACTTAGGATGAATGTTTTGGCTTATTTTAGGCTTGGTAAATGTGTTTTTAAGGTCAGAAATTGTTTATTTTTGAATTGGCTTGGTATCTAAGTTTTGGATGAAAATGTACCTTATTTTGCAAACTTTTTAAGGTACACGCAGCCTGAGACACGGGTTGTCACACGATCGTGTGTCATACACGACCTACTCACACGGCTATATGCTTTATTTATTTTCAGTGCAGGTTGGTCTACACGGGCACAGAGAGTTACACGGCCTAGCGACATAGTCATGTGACCCTAAGCCAGACGAGCACGGTGAGTTACACAACTAGGCAACACAACCTTGTAACCTTATTTAGCACAAGCATTATTAGTTACATGATCTGCATAGTTAGTTGCATTTAAATGTTTCAGATGGTACTGTAATACTCTATAACTCTAATTTGATGATGGAGACAGTTTAGGGTCTTACATTTAGTGGTATCATAGCTATGGCTTAGCCTGTTCTAAGACTAAGCATAACGTATATCGAGTCTTAAATTACATGCCATGTTAACCTGTAAAGTGTGTGATGCTCGTGATCTGATCTAACAATGTTTTCTTTTATAGATTATTAAATGGTCGATAGAAATAATCCTGTTGATAATGATAAAGTTGAAAGTCACGCTCTAGCTTCCGATGGAGGAGCAAGCCAAGAGATGTATGGATCTCAATTACCTGGAACTGGAGACTGTAATACCCTTTTTTAGATGATGAATGAGTGCTTTACACAGTTTAATCAGAATAATCCAATGCCTTCGCAACCTTTATCCGCTCTTGTACCTAATCTAGCACCCGTTCATCCTCAAAATATAACTTAGGTACCTATTCATTGACCTCCTACTAATAAAATTCAAACATGTGGAGCTGAGGATTTTCGTGGATTGTACAATGAAGATCTAACTAAAGTCAAATTTTGGTTAGAGAATGTGCAACGTGTCTTTGATGAATTGAATTGTACACCCAAAGATAGCTTGAAATGTGTCATTTCATTGTTAAAAGAATATGCTTATCAGTGGTGGGTTACTCTCACGTCAGTAATTTCAAAAGGTCGAGTAACATGGGAATTCTGTCAAACTGAATTCAAAAAGAAGTATGTCAGTTAGTTAAATTTGGAAGACAAGAAACGTGAATTCTTAGATCTGAAATAGGGAAGCATGTGTGTTGTTGAATATGAGCGTAAATTTGTGAGTGTAAGTAAGAATGCTCAGGAATAACTAACTTCAAATGTGTGTTAGATTCAAAGGAGTATTGAATGAAAATATACGGACCATGCTGGGAATGCTTGAATTTAAAGAATTTTTTATATTATCTGAACATGCCCAAAAAATAGAAGCAATTTGAAAAGATAAAAAAAAGCTAAAGCTAAGAAAGAAACTACAAGCAAACAGAATGAATTCAGAAATTCTCCCACACCTCCACCAAAGAAACAGAGAGATTTTAGTTGTCAATCTATTCCTAGTTTAGGGAATACAAGGAAAAGTACATTCAGATAGTTTCTTTCGAAGACTCAAGCTACCTCGATGGCAAATGCTAGTAGTATTTGGAATACAGACACTTCTACTTGTAAGCGTTATGGCAAGCTTCATCTGGGAAAGTGTAGAATCAAAACAAGGGTTTGTTTTCGTTGTGGATCACATGAACATTTAATAAGGGAATGTTCGAATAAGGTTGAATATGGTCTAGAATAAGTTTCCAAGTTTGGAACTACATTTCATAGGGGCAGAAAACTGAGACCTAGAAATACATCTGGAGCGAGTCGCAATGAATCGTGTGATACAACTTTTAAGTCCAAAATTCGAGCACTAGCCAAAACTTATGCAATTCAAGCTAAAGAAGAAGTTACAACACGTGACGTCATTACTAGTACTTTCACTCTCTTTGATGTTACTGTTATTGTATTAATTGATCTTGGATCCACTCATTCTTATATATGCACAAAATTAGCTTCAAAAAAGAATATACTAGTAGAGTCCACTAAATTTGATGTTAGAGTCTCAAATCTGATAGGTCAGAGTGTGATAGTTAATAAAGTCTATAAAAATTATCCATTGAAAATTCGTGATTATGAATTTTCTGTTGATCTGATGTTATTGACATTCGATGAATTCGATGTTATCCTAGGAATGGATTGCTTAACAATTCATGATGCAGTGGTTAGTTGTAAATAGAAATGAATTGTTTTGAAACGTTGAAATGGAAATTTGGTTAGCATTGAAACAGAATGATTTGCTTGTATCTCTAGTATAATATTAGCTCTAACTGCTTAGAAGTTGATCCGAAAAGGTGCTGATGCTTTTCTGGCTTATATTTTAAATACTCAGGTATTTGAATCAAAATTAGATATGGTCCTAATTGTATGTGAATTTGTGGATTTTTTTCGAAGGAATTACCCAAACTATCACCAGAAAGAGAAGTTTAGTTTGTAATTCTATCGATGCCATTCTGTACAGTGGATTCAAGTTTTAGTCCAGCCTATATTAAAGGTAAAATTAACATTAACCAAGTTCCAAGTAAATTCACATTATAATTACATTAAGAATTTCACTTTATTAAACTCCAATTTAAGACCCGCTAAGTTTTCAATGATAATAAATGAACTCATGCAACATAAAATCCTGGATTCATGCTTAATTCAAACAATTAATCATAAAAATAACATATACATGCGATCAATATTTTATTCTTTTAAAAATTAAATCAATTTTAGCATTTTGGAAATATTTAGATCTCACCCCTTTTTTATTCCTATTATTGATGCATGGAAATCTCGAATGCTAAGAATACTGATATCATTGGGATACATGCAGCAAGACGACAATAAAAGCAAACACATGGTATGTTTATGGAAACATGACATAACCAACATTAGGATAATAATGGCAACAACAAACATGGGCATCAACAATGCAGACAACATCCAAGTACTAAAATATCCCTAAGATTGTTAGCAAATATTACACCAAGTTGACTAATTGGGAATGGGATGAATAGCTTGAGGGGGGTTGGACACCGTCCTTAAGGATATTTCATTGTATAGTGTATCACCTAGGATTCAACAAGCTCTTCCATTATAAAACAAGATCATGAATCCATAATAGATCTCAACAGAAAATACTCAGCAAACTCGAAAGGATGGAGAGGATGAGTGAGTGATGAAGAATAGCGTTCTTGAGGTGTGTTCAGAGTGAAAGTGAGCCATGATATTTATATGACAATTTTTGGCTAAAAGTAACAATGGTGAATGAATAGATTGACTTAGCTAAAAATAGTTTGAAAATGGTTCAAAGAATTTGCACTTGACTAAATATAAATTCAATTGGCTAAGCTATTTTTAGCTTTGATAAATATAAGTATTTCTAGTTAAGTAATTTATTTTTCTTCAACTCTAAAAAATTACACTAAAAAAGAAGTCCAACAACAAAAAAAACTCGAAACTACATTACCCTAGTTTTTTAGGCACAATACACATTTCCATCCTCTCAACCTAGTTGTTATTAATTTCATGAAACAGAATGGTTTATAAACAAAAATCTCAAGGCTTTTTTAAGGAAATATGAGAGTTGGTTCTTTTGAAATATCTTAATTTCCAACATTACTTACTAATGCAAATTGGGTTAGATGCATACAGAAAAATGCCAAACTTGCTCGGGATGCAGCAATGGAAAGGATTCATGCTTTTAAAGTTTGTACGGCAATGGAAAGGATTCATGCTTGTAATTGTATGTGAATTTGTGGATTTTTTTCGAAGGAATTACCCAAACTATCACCAGAAAGAGAAGTTTAGAATTAAAAGTTTAGTTTGTAATTTTACTTGAATCCACTGTACAGAATGGCATTGATAGAATTAAAAGAATTGAAGTCTCAGCTACAAAAATTATTAGATCACGAGTTCATTAGGCCGAGTGTATCACCTTGGGGAGCTCTTGTTTTATTCGTTTAAAAGAAAGATGGTAATTATGTATTGGCTATCGGTAATTGAACAAAGTGACGATAAAGAACAAAATTTTTTTACCTCAAATTGATGATCTATTTGATTAGTTGAAAGGACGGCTGTAGTTTTGAAGATTGATTTATGATTAGGTTACTGTCAGTTGCAAGCCAAAGAGCTAGATGTTCCAAAAACAACATTCAGAACTCAATATGGCCATTATCAGTTTCTGGTCTTGATGTTCAGTGTGATGAATGCCCCTACCGCATTTATGGATTTGATGAATAGAGTGTGTCAACCACATCTAGATCAGTTTGTGGTAGTGTATTGATGACAACTTGATCTATTCAAAAGTGAAATTAAGCATGATCAGCATTTGAGAGTTATTTTACACACGTTACGTGAAAAGTAGCTTTATGCTAAATTCAACAAGTGTGGATTCTGGTTATCTGGGGTTGGATTTTTGGGGCGTGTGATTTATGTAGATGGTATTCATGTTGATACAAAAAAAATTTAACAATCGTAAGTTGGAAACCTCTGAGAAATATTACAGAGGTATGTAGTTTTCTTGGTTTAGCAAGTTATTACAGGCGCATTGTAAAAAGTTTTTCAATTATTGCTTCACCGATGACGAAACTACTACAGAAGGATGTTCAGTTTGTTTGGACTGAGAAATGGCAACAAAGTTTGGACACCTAAAAAAGATGTTAAATGAAGCTCTAGTGTTGACTTAACCTGAGTTTGGAAGAGAATTTGTAGTTTACAATGATGCCTCATTGAATGGACTAGGTTGTGTACTTATGCAAGAATGTAAAGTGATAGCTTATGCCTTACATCAACTAAAAACTCATGAAAAAAATTATCCGACACATGACTTGGAGTTAGCTGTGGTTGTGTTTGTTTTAAAGATTTGGTTACATTAACTTTATGGTGAAAAATGTCATATTTATTTAGATCACAAGAGTTTGAAATATTTGATGACACAAAAAGAAATGAATCTTTGTCAGTGAAGGTGGCTTGAATTGTTGAAAGACTACGATCTAGTTATAAATTATCATCTTGGTAAAGCCAATGTAGTTGCGAATGCTTTGGGTCAAAAAACTTTAGTTTCTTTAAGAGCATTGAATACTTAGTTGAATTTGGTATGTGATGGCTCTATTCTGGCTGAATTATTTGTTAAATTAACGTTTATTCAACAAAGTTCTGAGTTGCAGAAAAATGACCCTAGGTTGTTATTGAAGCGTGAATTGGTTGAAAATGGTCAGACCATAGAATTCAGTATTGATGATGACAACAACTTGTATTTTAGAGGTCAATTATGTATTACGGGCGATTTAATGTTGAAAAGAGACATTTTGAGTGAAGCTCATAGTAGTACTTTTTCCATTCATCCATGTAGTAAAAAATGTATAATGATTTGAAATAAATGTACTGGTGATTAGGTATGAAATGTGAAATATCGAATTTTATGACTAAATGTTTAGTGTGCTAACAGGTGAAAGCTAAACATTAGGTTCCGCCGGGTTTATTGCAACCTATTACGATTTTGAAATGAAAATAGGAACGCATCACAACAGACTTTGTTTCGGGGTTAACCTTAACTCCGAAAAAGAAACCTGTTATTTTGGTTATTGTTGATAGATTGACGAAATCAACACATTTTATTTCGGTCAGAAAAGATTATTCACTAGAGAAATTAGTTGAGTTGTATATATCAGAAATCATTAGATTACATTGCGTACCATTGTCAATTATCTTTGATCGGTACCCAAGGTTCACCTCTAGGTTCTGGTTAAATTACACGAGGCTCTAGGTACCAATTTTTGTTTTAGCACGGCATTTCATCCTTAGAAAAATGGTCGGTCCGAGTGAGTAAATCAAGTAATTGAAGATATGTTGAGATGTTGTGTTATTGAGTTTGAAGGCAGACGTGATAAATTTCTACCATTACCTGAGTTTCCTTAGAATAATATATATCATTCAAGTATTAAAATGGCTTCGTACAAAGCTTTATATGAAGAAAATGTAGAACTCCATTGTATTGGTCTGAATTGAGTGAAAGAAAAATAGCTGGTACTGATTTGATTAGAGAAATTGAAGAAAAGGTCAGAGTTATCCGTGATTGTCTAAAAGCTGCTTTTGATTGAAAGAAATCATATGCTGATTTGAAACAAAAGGAAATTTAATTTCAAGTCGGGAATAAAGTATTCTTAAAAGTTTCGCCTTAAAGGAAAGTGTTACGTTTCGACAAAAAAGGGAAAGCTTACTCCGAGGTTTATTGGGCCATATGAAGTTCTAGAGAGAATCGGACCTATAGCATACCATTTGGCTTTACAGCCAAAGCTACAAGAAATTCATATCGTTTTCCATGTTTTAATACTCTGTCATTATCGGTCAGATCCATCACATGTGCTAACTATGGATGAAATTGATCTACAACTTGATTTAACTTATAGTAAGCAGCCAGTTAAAATTTTAGCTCGGGAATTGAAAGAATTACGGAGTAAACGTGTCTCATTGGTTAAAGTATTATGGCATCAACATGTGGTTGAAGAAGCTACGTGGGAAACTGAAGAATCTATTAAATCTCAATATCTGAATATATTTTTTGGTAAGATTTTCGAGGACGAAAATTCTTTAGGGGGAGAGTTGTAACATCCTATTTTTTAGTGGTGTTAAAAATAGTGGTTTTGAGACCATAATCTCGGATGAGTGAATTAGTATTCTACTATTTTGTTAATATTATTAATTTAATAGAGTGTCGTAATAAAATTTAGTTCAATAATTTTGATGTTTTGTTAACTTATTGATGCTTTAGGACTAATTTGCAAATGAAGTAAAAGTTTCAATTACATGAAGTATTAAATAAAACAAGGGTCATTTCAATATTAAACCAAGATATATTTGTGTTAGTGGATTTTTATGTCATCATTAATATTAATAGGATTTAATTAAGTTAAAGATAAGTTAATGGTGGTTTAATTAAAAATGTCTTAATATTTACAGGAAAACCAAACTATATAAGTTAAAATAATAAGACAAAAGATGAAAAATCATATCATCTTCTCCCTTTTTGTTTTCCATGGCCAAAAATTGGAGAGAAAATTAGGGTTATCACATTTTGACCTTTAAGCTTCAATTGGTAAGTATTTTTAACCCGTTTCTTGTATTTTCTATGTTTTTGGAATCTCAGGAAGTCGATTTAGCTAGAACAGTTTATAACTTCCTTATTCATTTTCTCTATAATATTTTCCATCACTTTCTCTTATTTCCCTTCACTAATATATCAAGAACATAAGACTTCATTTAAGAAAACTCTACTATAACATCATTTCCATGCTTTTTCAATAATAGCAAACTTAAAAATATATTGAAATCTTGATGTTCTTACCTTGTCCTACTGATTTCAATCTTTAACTTGATTTTCTCTCTCCTCCAGCTTCTATTTCTTGAATCTAACTTGATATTCTAGCTCTCCATTGTCTCCTTCTTATCTTTCTCTCTTGATGGATATGAAAATTCTTTTGATTTCTAAGTGAAAATGGTGATTTTTTAGTGGAAGGACCAAATTGTAAAGAAAAGAAAGTTTCTTTCTTTCTTTTCTCTTCATACATTGGATGCATGGGAAGAAGATGAAGATTCTTCATCTTTTCTTCCATATATATACTAAATAGAATAATAATAAAATAATAAAATATCATTTAAAAATCAAATTAAAATATTAATAAACTAATATTTATTTAATTAATTAATCTAAAATATCACCAATATCATCATTGCCTTCTAGATTTCTCTCTCTTCTAATTGGCCATTTTGCCCTTTATAATCTTTAAAAATTTCATCCTTGAGTCATCACTTAATTTGGTAAAATTGTGATTTAGTCCCTCAAAATTCTTCACCTTTTCAATTTGGTCCTAATTCATCTATTTTCCTTAGTTTCTAGATTATTCCACCCTTAAAATATTTACACTATTGGTCCTTCAACTTTTTTATATTTACACTTTAACCCCTGAAATTTCGAGTACTTACTCTTGGGCAACAAAACTTTTCTCACTTTTGCGATTTAATCCTTTCTTGAATTAATATGTCATAATATAATTCCCAGTCTTGCCATAACTCAAAATTTCCCTTTTTGTCACTTTATTTCCTTATTTTACTATCAAGGATACCTACTTTCTTACTGTAGTAATTTTCGAGGTATTACAGTAGTAATTTTCGGGATATTACATTTCTCTCCCCCTTAAAATAAATTTCGTCCTCAAAATTTCCTTGTTTTGTTTTGATCATGAAGTTCATCATTTCTATATTCTTTCAATTATCCTTTCTATCTATTCTTATCACTAACATATCTAGTTTTTATATCATTTTGTACTTCCTTTTCAATAATATTCTTCTTTTTACTTAATTGAGCTCTTATTTCCTCTCTTTCCACTTAACCTGAAGTCCTTTCTTCATTTAATTTTCTTAAAATAATCTCTATAATTCTATAGTTCCCTTCTGTGCATATTTACCTAGCTTAGTATTTGTATTCATTCTCTATCCTTTGACAATTTATTTTTAATTCAATATTTTAAACATGAATCAGAGGTAAACCTTTTCCTTGTAGCGAAAATTATTTATCTTTTTTTTAGCAGAGGCCCAGTAGATTAGACAGAACACTTAGGATATACGAAACTGATACGAAGGTGCATTATTATGCTTTATTAAATAGAAAGCACTAAAGTGTTATGTAAAGAACATAAATGTGCTAATAATCGGAGAGCACTAGCGTGCTATTAATCAGAGAGTGTGCTAGGATCCTTTAATGATATACCACTAATATCCTAGTAGTTCTAATCTCATCTAATTGGGCAAATTATATCATGCATGCATATCACTTTTACACTTTTCGCATAATGCTTTTACATCCTTTACAATTTAATCCTTGTACCAATAATCCGTATATTTATATCTTCTCTATCTTTAATACATGTATTATATTTCAAAATTCATTATTCATCCGTAATTTACTAATAATCCATATCATGTACTTCACATATCACGTTTAATCATCAGCACAATATTTCTTTTAGCAAAACAATACACTTTCTAAATATGCATGCAAAACAGAACAATAACCAGTCATAAACTGACCAGACCAACAGGGCTTTCGTCTAACATTATAATTAGCTAACATTCTCACAACATAAGAACTCTATCAGATCTGAACAATTACACATACACATCTCTGAGGATAAAAGAATATATATAATATCTAGAAAAAATCATCATGTTCATTTTGACTCTAACCTTCAGACACAGACATCTTACCACTTAATTATCATTTCTCTGACTAATTCTGTTATCACGAACCTCACTTTATTCCACTCAGTAAAAAAAATTCCAGTTAATACATACATTCTTTTAGGTATCATACCTGAATATTTTGTCTCATCAAATTTAAACTCTTCTTTATTTACTCTCTTACTTGTTTACTTGCTTGCTTAAACAACTCATGATTATAACTTACTCCTTCCTTACTGAAATTCTTTTCTCAACGGATAACTGAAATATTCTTAATCCTTATACTTACCTGAATCTGTTTATTGTACTTTCATCTGAACATTCATGTAACATAATTTCTTTACTAGCTCGTTGAATCACTTGGAATACTAAGGATACTCAGGTCTCCTGTCTGATAATAACATGCCAAAGCCATGTCCTAAACATGGTCTTACATGAGATGTTTCCTGTACTGCCAATGCCATATCCCAGATATGGTCTTACATGGGAGTTCTCATATCGATGCCCATGCCATGTCCCAGACATGGCCTTACGGGGGACCTCTCATCCTGGTGCCAATGTCATGTCCCAGACATGGTCTTACATGGGACCTCTCATCTTGGTGCCAACGCCATGCCCCAGACGTGGTCTTACATGGGACCTCTCATCTCGGTGCCAATGCCATGTCCCAGACATGGTCTTACATGGGACCTTTCATCTCAGTGCCAACGCCATGTCCCAGACATGGTCGTACATGGGACCTCTCATCTCGGTGCCAACGCCATGTCCCAGAGATGGTCATACATGGGACCTCACATCTCGGTGCCAATGTCATGTCCTAGACATGGTCTTACATGGGACCTCTCATCTCGGTGCCAATGTCATGTCCCAGACATGGTCTTACATGGGACCTCTCATAATCTCAATAATGCCAATGCCATGTCCCAGACATGGTCTTACACTAGCTCACATATCGATATCGATGCCATATCTCAGATATGGTCTTCCATGGAAATCACATATCACATGTTGCCATGGTCCAACCATGGTCTTTTCCGTCAATTCATCACATATCACTGAACGAAAGTACTCATTCATGTGTTCTACTCAATTTGATATTTTAATTCAATTTTCATACTATTATAATATTCATGGTTCAATAGCAAAGACATAAAACAAACATCATATTATTTCTGATTTAACAATTAAACATAAGATTCTATCATATAAACATACTAATTACACTTATTCAAGAAAGTGTACATAAACATACATTCCATCTATTTGTGTATATTTACTTACCATATTTACTTAATCAAATATGTTGAGCACATAACGTCAAATGCGCGCCAAGCAAATGCTGATGAGCATATCACCATATAAACTTTCATTTTATTCTACGTTTCTAGATTTCTCAACTCATGGTTGTCTTACTCCATACGTTAACACATACTTATCATGAAGTTTCTATTCATACCTTTCTAAATTTTGTTTCATCATAAACACATTTCAATCACCTCAACATAATTTTTTTCAGCATTATTGGAAACAACTCGGTTAGAAGTCATCTCTGTCTTACACAACAATTTCATTGGAGTCGGAAGATATTACATTTTCACGAGTAATAATATGGCATGTATAGCTAAACTTACATACGCTATGTTAGTCCGAGAACCGACTAAACCATAGCTCTGATACCTCTAAATTTAACACCCCAAACTTGGTCTAAACGTTATGACCGAATCTGGCGATGTCACATTGTAACATGCCTTACCCGTATTCGACGCCGAAATAAGGTACGAGGCATTACTAGAAGACATACATTTGCATACGTATTAAACCAAGTTAGAAAATTTCATCCAAATTAAAACTTTTAAATTATTAACGTGCTTTTATAATTCTTTACAGCATATCCTCGAAATATTATATTCATAACAAATAGGGCTTACGAGACCCGATATTTACTTATGTAATTTAAAGCTTCATTTCCATTTGATTCAATTCACAATTTCTCATGTTCACAATTCAAATCAATTTCTCAATCCTATATATATATTTCAATCATCTAAGAATATAATTCAAGTTACACGAACTTACCAGGTTAAATTGTAGAAATACCAAAATTCAGGGATATTTTGGCAATTTGCTATTTTCCTTCGAATTTCCACTCAATCTTGATATAAATTAATATTTCATTCAATTTATTAATTTAAATAATAAAACAATTTTTTTATGCAATTTGGTTACTTTTTGACATTTTTACAAATTTACCCTTAAAATATTACTTTTATTCAATTTAGTCTCTGAACCTAAAACATGCAAATTAGCCATTTTTAATGAAAACTAATGCTAATTGAATAGTCATATATTTTTCTCCTCCTTCTCTCCATTCCACATCCTTAATGTATATAACATGCTTATATGTAACATTATCTATAATTTCACTATTTATTTATTTGTTCATTCAAAGCTGTCCACTTGCGTCATTGTCACAAAATTATTTATATCTTGCGGTATGTAACTCTGAATTGAGATCCGTTAATTTTCTCTAAAACTAAACTCACATATATTCTTACTATAAAATTTTCAGAATTTTTTCTTTAGCCAATAAGTATAGTTTATTCTTTAAAATCATCCCTCTTCTGCTGTCTGACAGTTCTGACCCTTCTTCACTAAAAACTAATTATCTCCTTGTACAGGATTTGGATGATGTTTCCATTTGTTTCTATTGAAAATAGACTCATTCAGGATTTTAAACATATAAATTTAAGCCCATAATTATTTTTCTCAAAATTTGGCTGATTTTCCAAAGTCAGAACAGGGGAACCCAAATTCATTCTGATCTTGTCTCACATAATTTATTATATCTCATGACTTACAATTCCATTACTTACACCGTTTCTTCTATGAGAAACTAAACTTAACAGGATTTAAGTCCATATTTTTTTCATCCTATAATTATATTTCATTAATTTATGGTGATTTTTTGAAGTTAGCCTACTGCTGTTGTCCAAAACTGTTTTAGTGCAAAATGTTGATTACTAAGTTTATAACTTCCTTATTCATTTTCTCTATAATATTTTCCATCACTCTCTCTTATTTCCCTTCACTAATATATCAAGAACATAAGACTTCATTTAAGAAAATTCTACTATAACATCATTTCCATGCTTTTTCAATAATAACAAACTTAAAAATATATTGAAATCTTGATGTTCTTACCTTGTCCTATTGATTTCAATCTTTAACTTGATTTTCTCTCTCCTCCAGCTTCTATTTCTTGAATCTAGCTTGATATTCTAGCTCTCCATTGTCTCCTTGTTATCTTTTTCTCCTAATGGATATGAAAATTCTTTTGATTTCTAAGTGAAAATTGTGATTTTTTGGTAAAATGACCAAATTGTAAAGAAAAGAAAGTTTCTTTCGTTCTTTTCTCTTCATACGTTGGATGCATGGGAAGAAGATGAAGATTCTTCATCTTTCCTTCCATATATATACTAAATAGAATAATAATAAAATAATAAAATATCATTTAAAAATCAAATTAAAATATTAATAAACTAATATTTATTTAATTAATTAATCTAAAATATCACCAACATTATCATTGCCTTCTAGATTTCTCTCTCTTCTAATTGACCATTTTGCCCTTTATAATCTTTAAAAATTCCATCATTGAGTCATCTCTTAATTTGGTAAAATTGTGATTTAGTCCCTCAAAATTTTTCACCTTTTCAATTTGGTCCTAATTTATCCATTTTCTTTAGTTTCTAGATTATTCCACCCTTCAAATATTTACACTATTGGTCCTTCAAATTTTTTGTATTTGCACTTTAACCCCTCAAATTTCGTGTACTTACTCTTGGGCAACAAAACTTTTCTCACTTTTGCGATTTAATCCTTTCTTGAATTAATATGTCATAATATAATTCCCAATGTTGCCATAACTCAAAATTTCCCTTTCTGTCACTTTATTTCCATATTTTACTATCAAGGATACCTACTTTCTTACTGTAGTAATTTTCGAGGTATTACAGTAGTAGTTTTCGGGATATTACACTTGGCACAACTAGAAGGAAAAATCGAGGACGTATTGGTACGTGTAGACAAACTTATCTTTCCTGCTAAATTTGTGATTTTAGACTTTGAAGCAGACAAAGAGTTATCAATCATCCTAGGAAGAGCATTCTTAGCAACCAGAAGAACCCTTATTGATGTGCAGAAGGGCGAGCTTACTATGCTTGTTCAGGATGATCAGGTAACATTTAACATTTTTAAGTCCATGTGATTTCCTGACACAATTGATGATTATTTTGCAGTGTCCGATTTAGAGGATTTAATCATGGAGAAGGAACTCAATTATGTTGAGGACCCATTGGAACAAATTTTGACATCAGATCCTCCAAATGATGAAAAGGAGTATGAATGCTTAGCTTTGTTAGAAGCTAATCAAAGGGGATTTAATCCGCAATCTCACTTTGAATCTTTGGAGTTAAAGAAAAAGGATTATGCCCAACCAAAAACGTCAATCGAGGAGCCACCTAAATTAGAACTAAAAGTACTTTCCTCACATTTGAAATATGTTTATTTAGGTAACTCTTCTACTCTGCCTGTGATTGTTTTAGTAGAATTAACTACTGAGCAAGAAGAGAAACTCATCCTAGTGTTGAAACAATTCAATAAAAATATCAGATGGACCATAGCCAATTTTCGCGGAATTAGTCCATCTGTATGCATGCACAAAATTATCTTAGAAGATGGAAAAAAGGGACGATTGATGGAAAACGAAGAAACCATCAAGTGGTTAGATGCGGGTATAATTTACCCCATATCAGATAGTTCATGGGTAAGTCTGGTCCAGTGCCTGCCAAAGAAAGGAGGTATCATGGTCATTGAAAATGAGAATAACGAGTTGATATCGACTAGAACGATTACGGGATGGAGAACTTGCATCGATTACCGGAAGCTTAACAAGGCAACTAGGAAAGATCACTTTCCTTTGACATTTTTGGACCAGATGCTGGATATACTTGCAGGGCGAGACTATTACTATTTTCTCGATGGATACCCGGGGTATAATCAGATTACAGTAGCACTGGAGGATCAGCACAAGACAACATTCACCTACCCGTATGGTACATTTGTATTTAGGTGCATGCCATTTGGTTTATGTAATGCACCTGCTACAATTTAGAGATGTATGATGTCTATTTTTACTGACATGGTTGAGAAATATTTGGATGATTTTACGGATGATTTTTCAGTATTCGGAGATACATATGATGATTGCCTAGCAATCTAGCTAAGTCACTAAGGCGATGCGAAGAAACAAACCTTGTACTTAACTAGGAAAAGTGTCATTTCATGGTATGATAAGGTATTGTTCTAGGGAATTGGATAACAATACATGGAATTGAGGTAGATAAAGCAAATGTAGATGTTACTGAGAAACTCCCACCTCCAATATCTGTAAAGGGTGTTAGGAGCTTTTTGGGCCACACTGGTTTCTATCAAAGATTCATTAAGGACTTCTCCAAAGTTGCTAAACCCTTATGCAAATTATTGGAGAAGGACATGGTGTTTAAATTTGATGAGGAGTGCTTAAGAGCTTTGAATGATTTGAAGAGTCGATTAGTCTTGGCACCCATAATAGTCACACCAGACTGGGATTTGCTATTTGAATTTATGTGTGACGCAAGTTACTTCGCGATCGGAGCTGTCATGGGTCAGCGAAGGAACAAAGTTTTTCATCCTATCTATTATGCGAGTCAGACTGTGACAGGAGCTCAACTGAATTACACGATAACAGAAAAAGAGTTACTTGCTATTGTGTTTGGTTTTGACTAGTTTTGATCTTATCTTGTAGGTACCAAAGTGACTGTTTATACGGACCACTCGACAATTAAGTTTTTACTTGCCAAGAAAGATGTTAAGTCAAGACTGATCCGATGGGTATTTCTACTTTAAGAGTTTGATCTAGAAATTCAAGATCAAAAGGGAGTGGAAAACCAAGTAGCAGACCACTTGTCCAGATTGGAGCCACAAGAAGGGGACTCTCCTCTTATACCAATTCGAGAGACGTTTCCAGATGAACACATACTGAAGGTAAATCATGTCCATAATACCCCTTGGTTTGCTGATATTACTAACTTTTTAGCTTGTGGTTTGATTCCGATTGATAAGATGTATCATCAAAAGAAAAAATTTATTCACGATGTGAAGTACTATTTCTGGGAAGAACCGTATTTGTTTAAAAAGTGTACAGATCAAATGATGAGGAGATGTGTGGCAGAAGATGAAGTACATAAGATTTTATACCATTGTCACTCAGCGCTGAGTGGGGACACTTTAGAGGTACACGCACTACAGCCATGGTATTGCAAGCTAGATTCTTTTGGCCGACATTATTCAAAGATGCATATGCTTACGTAAAGAGTTGTGATCGATGTCAAAGGGTCGGAAATGCCACCAATAGAAATGAGATGCCTCGAACAAACATCATTGAGGTAGAATTACTCGATGTTTGGGGTATTGACTTTCTCGGTCCTTTCCCTCCGTCTTTTGGTCACAAGTACATATTAGTAGCAGTAGACTATGTGTCTAAGTGGGTTGAGGAGAGGCATATCCAACAAATGATGCTTGGGTTGTAATAATTTTTTTGCAGAAACATGTGTTCACAAGGTTTGGAACCTCAAGAGTCATCATCAGTGGTGAAGGGTCCCATTTTTGTGAACAAGTGGTTGAAATGATTATTAGATAAACATGGAGTGAAACACAAGGTCGCTACAGCTTACCATCCGCAGATGAATGGGCAAGCTAAACTGGGAAACAAGGAGATCAAATGCATACTTAAGAAGGTAGTTTGCCCAAATCGATGAGATTGGTCCAAAAGACTGAATGATGCTTTATGGGCTTATAGGGCAACATACAAGACACCTTTAGGGATGTCACCCAATAGGTTAGTCTTTGGGAAAGCCTGCTATCTACCCTTAGAGTTAAAACACAAAGCTTACCAGGCTCTCCAACTACTTAACTTGGATCTTAAAAGTGCCAAAGAGAAACGAATGCTTCAGCTTAATGAGTTAGAAGAATTCTAAATGTCTTCATACGAGAATGCCAAATTACTTAAGAAGAGACTCAAGAAATGGCATGACAAACACATTTGAGTTCGATAATTTGAAGTAGGTCAACAAGTCTTGTTATTCAATTCCAGATTAAGGTTCTTTCCAGGTAAGTTAAAATCACGTTGGTTCGGTCCATTTATGATTCATCGAGTCTATCCATACGGAGTTGTTGAACTTCAAGGTAAGGGAGGTAATTTTCGAGTTAATGCTCAACGCTTGAAACATTACTGGGGAGATAAAATTGAACAAAATCAAATCTCGTTCATTTTATTAGATATTTAATTTTTCTTGTTCTTCTATTTGAATAAATGATTTAGGGTATATTTTCGGGATTAGTATGTTTAAATAAATTCTGTCTAGGAGATTGGAACTCAAGCGGGACCGCTTGTGACCTCTCCAATCATTCCTAGGAATTGATTTTAACATAATTTCCCAAGAAATTATTACCTAAATGACAAAATAAATTTTTAGTTTTTCAAATAAAAGTGTCAATTTTGATCCAAGTTTTATGTTGCAACTCAATTTTGAATTCTCATTAAGTCTAGGAACTTAATTGAATTATTTTTAAAAATTTGGTTGCTCGTTTTGTAAATATTAAAAATTAGATGCCTTTTTTTGTAAATATTTTCAAAAAGCATCTAGAATAAATGTGTTTGGTTCAAAGAAAAGATGATAATATTAATATATAATTATATCCATTATAATATATATTAATTATTATCAGCTTTATTTAGAGATAGGATTAGTTTTAATTTGAGTAGAATTAGAACTTAGAATTTTTAAGAATTCTACTTTAGCTCCTACTCCTTTCACTATAAATTTCACCCATCTATTCTTATTTTTTTCATTCATACACCATTCCCTCCAAAAACACCAAAACCCTTAAGTGTCGAAACCTCGTAACAATTCCCTAGCCACAGCATCGCCCAGCTATCGGTCAGTAGCACCCCGAGCGCGCCCACACCAGGCTTGCTCAATGATCTGCACGCTGTTCACATCCATCCCTTACTGCGCGCTGCTGCCTTGCATACCCAAGCGGCACATCACCCTTTCACCCATCCTTAGCCAAAAACCCCTCAATTTTGTTTAATTTACCATCTTTTGATTCAAAATTATTTTTCTTAAGAGCTCTTAAATTTTACAAAAAAGGTGGTAAGACCAATTTTCTCCTAAATTTTAATTTTATTATCTAATTTTTCAATTTATTGAATTATTAATATTATATATTAATTAAATTTTTGAGAAAATAATTGTTACCATCTTATGATCAGGTTAATCATGCCTCGCAAAAGAACTCGTGCATCTGCCCAGATTGACGAATCACAAAACAAGTTTCATTATGAAGAAGCCAAAGCAAGATATGAGAGTATCTTCAAGAATCAACAGATGCATCCAGAGAAAGGTTTCACATTGAAAGAAAGCAACTATATTGGCGTATTCGTCAGGTTGATGAAACTCTCAATTGGGAGTTGTTTTGTGAGAAGAGACCTAGTGTCGATGAGGAGTTATTGCGTGAATTCTTTGCGAATTTAACCTCAAGTGAGTTGATGAAAGTTCCAGTTCATGGAATCAAGGTACTAATAACTTCAAACACTATTAATGAGTTCTTTGAATTGCCTGATCTTGAAAGCAACAAATATTCCTCCTTAATGAGCAATATAGAGCCTGAAAAATTGCAAGAAATTCTTAAGGAACTAATAGTTCTAGGTTCTCAATGGACTGTGTCAAAGCAAGGGATCCACACTTGTCGAAGAGAATATTTGACACCACTCGCAAAGGCATGGTTCTGCTTCATCCGATTCAGCCTTATGCCTAGCTCACATGGGACTACAATCTCATTAGAGCAAATGGTCTTATTATACTGTATTCTAACTGGGAAGACCATTTATGTGGGAAAAATCATCCTGAGGGAAATGTGAAATTGTGCCATTAGACATTCATGTTCTCGCCCAGCTTACTTTTCCTTTATGATAACAATTCTATGCTTGAAAGCTAAAATTCTTGCAAACGTAAAGAAGACAGGCTATAGCCAGGGCACAATCACAGATTGGGACCTCTATCGAATAGTTAGAGACTCTTTTCTATAGCAACGAGTTGAAGAAAGTGAGGATCCTGAAAAAGAAGAAGAAGAAGATCCCACAGAGATCGAGCTAGTGCAATCGGCTGAAGTCCCTAATAAGGTGGAACCAATGGAACAGAAGCTGAACCTGATATCGAGACTTCAATGTTCAGAGCTCAACCGCTTCACCCAGATCTTCGAGATAAGCTATCAAAGTTGATGGGCATAATGCAACATATGCAGTGGCAACAACAAGCTTACTGGAATACTCAAAAATAATCGATGACTCGATGAGAAGTGGTCTTATGAAAAATTACAATGACCCATTTATTTTTGTGCCTGAGTTTTCAGATTACATATTTGAACCATGGAGCCCATTATCGAAACAGGAGTGAGGTGATTCATGCAAAGACAATAATGATGGAGCAAAAGATGAGTCAAATTTGGAAGGATCTGCAAATAAATAAATGGGGGCTCTCGACTTTATTTTATTTATGTTCTTAGGTTATTTTAGGATAAAATTAATTACGAATTTTTGCATAATAAAAAAAGAGATGGAAATCATTAATAAAATTGAACAAGTCGCAAAGTATAAAGTGTGGCAATAGATATATACATGGCTAGGATTGGACTTAGAAAGAGCTTGGTACATAAGCAGTCAAATTGACTCACCTCCTCATTTTTAGAACCCTACCTGTTGTATAGTATCTATTCACTTTAAACAATGAGGACATTGTTCACTTTAAGTAGGGGGACCAAAAAATTGAAATTATTTCCACTCAGAATAAATAGTTCTTTTAATTATGATTAGGGTATATTTTGTTCAATAATTTGAAATTTTATTAAGTATGCTAAACTTCAATATAAATAAAGTTCTATTATTTCAATAAATTGTTATGTGAGCTAAATAATGATATAAATGTATTTTTAATAAAGCATGCAAATCGTACCATAAAATTTTTAGTTCCTTAAGAAAGGTAGGCATGCATAAAAGTTTAAGTCTCTAGAATTGACTTAGTAGTTTTTTGAGGCAAAATCCTAGGAAGCATGGAATGTTGAAAATGATTTAGGCTACTCTTGTTTGGACCATTTGAGCCTTTCAAGCCAACCTTGATGAAATTTTAGCCTTTGAAACCCAACTTTGAGACTATATGGCCTAATTTTATTTGAACCCTTGCAATATTTAGCCATCACTTCTCTCTTAATTATCTTTAAATTGTCCCAAACACTAGACACAGTACTATTTAGAATATTCTTTGAAAATAAGTTTGAGGGAGTTGAAAGAAGTATCAAATGCTCTAAAAATTGTAGTACATACAGTAAAATGCTCAAAAAAAAAGAGCACATGTACTTGAAAGAAAATAGATGTACAAACGAGCATGTGAAAGCAAAGTAAGTTGGTGTATTGAGGGAAATTATTCAAAAGGTCTGATTAAAGCTGAGTCTAAGGTTTAAAAGCCTAAATTTACCTATCTTTTACCTACCTTTAGCCTAGCTACGTTACAACCTTTTTAAAGACCTATTGATTCAAGTTTTTCATGCTACCTACATTAATGGAGAGAAATTGTTATGTTCAACATATGAAGGCATAAGTTAAACTTAATGATTGCAGCTTAATCTTGAATAAGGAAATAAAATCAAATTGGCAAGGGTTAACATGTCTTGTTAAGGAAGCATTTAGTCTAATTGTGCTATCATAATAGTTGTTGAGATTAATTTGAATGATATGTATACTTAAGTAGCATAACTATAAAATTTCTTGTTTTTGAGTATAAGTTTATTAAATTCATAATTCTGAAAATTTTTCAAAGGTTTTTTCTGAGTAATTATTTTTAATTTGTGCATTACTTGGGATGAGAAATGACTTAAGTTTGAGGGTGTGGAAACACGAAAATTTACACATTTTTACATACACTTTTTAACTTAAAATCATACAGTTTAGATAAAATTCTTGTCAAAAAAATAATTAATATTTACAAAATAATTAACGTGCACTTAAAATATGAACATGTTGAATTTTAGTTAATTTTATAATTAATTTTGATGAATTTTGGTTATTTTCGATAGATTTGCACAAAGGGCGAAAAATAGCTCGGCAGACACTGCTAGAAGCGCAAAACCGAGAAGCAATTTGAAGTATCGAGGTGAACTAAATTTCTGCCTAAGACGGTCCAAAATTATATGTATTAATTCATAATATAATTAATTTTAATTTATATCTAATTTAATATGGGTTAATAAATTATTATTAATTAATTATGAAAAAGTGGTCTAGTTGAACTGAACCGAGTGAATCGAACCGACCAAGAAATGGACAGCCCAAAGACCATCACAAGAGCTGACCCAAATCAGCTAATTAGTTGATTATTTAAGCTTGCAAAGAGGCCCTTGAAGACTTGTTCAAGTTGCATTCAAACCCCTCCACAATTGGTGGCTTTATAGATTTACCCCAAGCCTAAATTAGCAAAGTTGAAACTATCAACCTTGCCACATGTGTGGCAGGCCAAGGGAGGGCTGTTTGGCTGATAATTTTAGCTATTTTTAGCAGCCCTCCTCAGCTGTAAAAACCCCCTTAGGCTAGTCATTTTAGAAACACACCTCAAGCATTCACATCTTTCCTCTCTTTTCTCCATTTTCTCTCTTCTTTTCCATTCCAAAATTCCCTTGCTCTCTTGGTGATTTCTCCTCTTAGGAAAGGGGCATTCATCAGCTATTTAGAGCAGCAATTAAGTGTTCATAGTAGCCGTGGTCGATGAGGACAACGGAGAAGTAAGAACGGAGCAACTATTCAAGCCACAGAAAAACACCGGATTTGATTCTCGTTCCCTATCTTTTTAATTTTTGTTGTTGTTATGTTGAACATATCTATGAATATTTATGTTTTTGGAATGGTTAATTTAATCAATTTAGCTTGAATTTAATTCGTGTTAGATTGATTACATTTCGTTTGTTAAAATTATTAAAATTGTGTTATGTTGTTATAAGCCTCAGTAAGATGCTTGATTAAGTAAAATCATGACTAAGTTATTCTTGCATTACAATTGTTAGGTAACTAATGAATTAATTATTTAAACGAATTGAAATTGTAATTAATGGACACAGTAATTAATCAGTGCATGTTTAATCATCCAAGGTAGTTGAGGGTTAGATGAGCAATAGTATCTGACGATACATTTGCCTTGCTTAACTAGCAAGATTATTGTGATTAAATTGTTTGAAGGTAAGGATACTTTGTTACCACACATAGTCTCTTATGTACTTATTAAATCAAGTTAATTGTTTGAATTGACATAGGGATATGTACAAGAGATTATTTCGATTTAATAAGTATGTATGTGCAACAACATATTTGCCTATTAAGATTTGTTTAATCGGTTGAATTGACATAGGGATATAGTCAAGAGATAAATGGATTTTGGTAGGTGAGTAAATTCATAAGTTAGCAAATTACCGAGTTTCCGTGAACTTATTCGTAACAATATAAACATGAGTGTAATAATTCTAAGTCAAAAAATGTAATTAATCTAACACAATTATGTCATATTGATTAAAATCGTATTTTGAAGTCGTGCATTTGAGATTTATTTATTTAGTTCACTTAGTTTAAAATCTTAGTTTATAATCATCCTCTTCAAACAAAATATTTTTCTTCACCAAAGTGTTTTAAATAGAATTCATCCTTGTGGGTACGATAACTCAACATTTACTTGTCACTTTATTACTTGTTGCGATTGTGTACACTTGCACATTTCCTTTGTTCCAAGCACACACATGGAGAAGCAAAGATATATTCATTTTGCTCACGCAAGGATTCAAACACAAGACCAAATAGTAAGCTAACACTTTACCACAAACCAGTAGGCTCATTCTATTACAAATTGAGCGACAATGATATTTAAGTCAAACGAATAGAGATTACGATTGGAACAAAAATAGCAAAAAATTTTAAATAGTGGGATTTGAACCCATGACTTCCAACACACATCCAAAGCTCTTAACCACTAAAGTAGATGCTGTAACAGCCTGGTTTTAGCAAAATCATAATAGTGGTTTTAGAACCACAAATCTGAGGTTGGAAAATTATTTTAATATTATTTTTAGTGTTTATAGCATGTCATTATATATGTGTGAAAGTTTTGTGATTTAATTTTATCATTTAATTGCTATGATTTTTTAAACCAAAGGTCCTTATGATGATATTAGACCATTGGTTGTTTAAGTGGAAATTTATGGACAACCATTATATATATTTAATGTTATTTTATTAGGGTTAATTAAGTAATTTGTGATTTAAATTTACTTAAATTAAAACAAAACCAAAACTAAGCTTCATTTCATCTTTTTTTGGCCGAATATGGTGGAAGAAGAACGCATTTAGTTCATTTTAGGGTTCGGTCAATTGGGAGCTTAATTGGTAAGTGTTTTGATCTCGGTTTTTGATGATTTTTACATTTTTGAGATTGTTGATTTGTATTCTAGCTAGCCCATGCCTTAATTTTTGAAGTTGTCAATGTTTTTATGAAGTGCCATTGATGAATGTTTAAGCTTTTAAATGTTTGATGATGAAAAATGGATATTTGTTGATAGATTATCATATTTTGTTAAGTGATTTTTGACAAAAATGTCAAATAGGGATTTATTTGTGGAAATGTGAAAATGTGTCGTTAAATGTGTGAATAAATGATAAATATGGGTTGATATGTGCACTAGGAAAATTCGACTAGCTTAGGAAGGTATTAAATTGTATGAATTTTGTGTATTTGTGAAATGGGGACTAAATTGTAAAAATGTGAAACTTTGGGGGCAAAAGTGTAAACATGCCCAAATGTGTGTTTTGGATTAAATTGAATAAAGTAGTGATTGAATAAGATGAATTTGATATTATATAGATCATGAAGAGCAGAATTTGGACCTAAATCGGGGAAAACTAAAGTTGTCGACTAAACGACTCAATTCGCCATTTTAGCATCCTAGGTAAGTTCGTACGTGATAAACATTGTTACAGTTATGCTTTTAATGCTTTGATATTGCATAAATTGTATACACGAGAATACGGTCATGTTTGATGATTAATCGACTATGTTTTGCACTTAGTGTGCGATTTGAGATAACTTCGGCTATTTATGGCACTTAGTGTGCGATTAGGAATAGCTTCGACTACATATGGCACTTAATGTGTGAGACTGAGATAGCTTTGACTATGTAAGGCACTTACTGTGCGGGATTATAGTAGCTTCAGCTAGATATGGCACTTAGTGTGTTAGACTAAGATAGCTTCAGCTATGTAAGGCACTTAGTGTGCGAGATTATAATAGCTTCAGCTATGCGATGGCATTTAGTGTGCAAAACATTGAGTATTCAATAGTGTTACAAGAAGGTATGAATTCGTTATGAATTTGTACAACTATGTACATGTAAGTATGAAGTTCAAATAGAAAGGGTTAAAACTTTGCGTATAAGTATATGAATAAGCTTATGGAAGGTTTGATATTATCATGAATTATACATTAATTTGTTGAAATTGATGATTTGTGTTTTATGAATTATTGAGTATATTTAGTACGAACTTACTAAGCTTTGTAGCTTACCTTGTTTATTTTTCCTGTGTTTTATAGTGAATTCAAGGCTAGCTCGAATTCGAGAATCACCAAAGACTACGTCACACTACCCAACCATCTACTTAGTACTTTTGAGTTGTGTATATAGGGTATATGGCATGTATAGGCTAGTGTCAATAGGATATGTTTTGAGATATGAAATTAGCCATGTGAGTTGGCTTGTAAATGATGTATAAGCTATTTTCGATATGCTTTGTTTTGAATGGTATAAATATGGCCATGCGAAATGGCTTGAAAGTAATGTGAAGTATGATGTATAAATTGGCCATGTAATTAGCTTATTTTGGAAGTATGTTATATGGTATATCTTGTGTGGATGGTCATATAATTCGACTTGAGTAATGAGGTAAATGATGGATGTATTTTTTTTACTCATGGTGTATGTTCCTATAGGTTATATGACGAATATATATATTGATTGTGTATTGGTTATTTAGGTGTGGTTTATGATGGCAAAGAATGAATATGTTCTATGATTGATTGGTTGGTTAATTAGGTACGATTTTAAATGGTAAATAATGATTATGTTTTAGATATGTTTTGTTGGTTATATATATAGTTATAGAGTGACATATTAATGTTTGTATTAGGTTAAGAAATAGTATAATTAGCTTAATATTAAATGGCGGAATTGGTATGAATTTTGAGGCTAATTTGCTAGCCGAATAAATGAGAAATGAATTGTTTGTGTTTATGAAATTTTGGCGTGATGCTTAGCATATGAATTTGGTATGTTTGGTTCGGCAATTGAGCCTAGAAATAGCTATTGTTATTTTGGAGAATTGCGCATTAATTAGTAGTATCAAAAGTATATTTGGCCATGTTGTAATGTTAGCTATTGTCTTATATACTAATAAATAATAAGCTGTGTGTTAAGGGTTGATATGGTTTAATATACGAATTTGACTTGTAGGAATAAGAGGTTGGTTATTAATTAAGTTCGAAAAAAATTTGTAAAGAAGATTAAATTACTATGTGCTTGCATTTTTAATAAATGACTGCGCTGAACTATGTTTTGTTCGGTAGAGCCTTGTGACCCTAATCTGACGACGGATATGGGTTAGGGGTGTTACATTTGACTAGTATCTACGCCACGGTTTAGTCGATTCTAGGACTAACGTAGCGCGTGTGAGTCTAGCTATACATGCCATATATATAAACTGCGATAGTGTGATAATTCCTGGCAATTAAAATGTGTTTTTGTATAGTTGTAAATGGATCCCGGTCGAGCTGTAGCTGATGATGTGGAAAGTAATACGCCTGCTCTAGTTCAAAGGGCAGCGCTATCGAATTCTGGGCCGATTACGAGTAGCAACGAAGGAGAGGCTAAGCAAGCCTTCTTCCAGATGATGAATGAGTGGTTTTCAGAGTTTGTTCCAACGAATCCGGCTGCTCAACAACCTCCACCCCCGCAAATACCTGTGATGCCTCAAGTTGTTGATTTGATACGATTAAGTAAACCTCCAGTTGATAAGATTCATAAATACGAGTTGAAGAATTCAGGGTCACTGTCGATTATTATGTAGAGAGAGCTAAATTTTGGCTTGAAAACACGATACGAGTATTTAATGAATTGTATTGTACTCTGGATGAATGTATTAAATGTGCAGTTTCACTCTTGAGAGATACTGCGTATCGGCGGTGGAACACATTGATATTTGTGGTTCTGAGAGAAGAGGTTACCTAGGAGTTCTTTCAGATGGAGTTTAGAAAGAAATATATTAGCCAGAGATTTATTGATAAAAAATGGAAAGAGTTTCTCGAGTTGAAACAGGGTCATATGACTGTGACGAAATATGAACATGATTTCGTGAGATTGAGAAAATACGCACGAGAATGCGTTTCAACTGAAATTATTATGTGTAAACGATTCATCGAAGGGTTGAATGAAGACATTAAACTTTTGGTCAAAATTCTTGACTTGAATGAATTCGTTGTTTTAGTTGAAAGAGCTTGCAAAGCCGAGGAGCTTAGCAAAGAAAAAAAGAAAGCGGATTTAGAAGCCAGAGACGAGAGAAAAAGCTATGAGTAAGCCTTATCAATCTTCATCAAAGAAATTCAGAGAATCACACAGTCGTTCAAATGCTTCAGTTGGGTATACGAGTAGAGATTGTGCAAAACAATACTCTTACCCTAAGGCTCAAGTTGTAATGGAATCAATTGTTGGAAGTGTCAGAAACAATAAACCTGAGTGTCGACAGTGTGGGAGACAGCATGTTGGTGAATGTTGGGGCAAGTATAACAATAGAGTTTGCTATAAATGTGGTTCACGAGATCACTTCATTCGTGATTGCCCGGAGTTAGTTGAGAAAGATAATGTCTAGTGTACGAGGCCAAGTAACACGACAGCTAGAGGTAGACCACCCAGAAACATAGGAATTGTAGTAGTAGTCAAAGAGGGACAACAGATACAGCTGTAAGGTCTAAGGCCTGAGCACCTGTTCGAGTATACGCTTTTCGCACTCGCGAAGAAGCATCATCTTCAGGTTTCATTACCGGTACTTTCACTCCTTATGATAATACTGTAGTTGCATTGATTGATCCTGGATCGACTCATTCTTATGTATGTGAGACTTTAGTATCTAGTAAGACTTTGCCTATAGAGTCAACTGAATTTGTTATTACAGTATCGAACACCTTAGGCAGGTGTGTTTTGGTTGATAAAGTATGCAAGAACTGTCCATTGATGACTCGAGATTTCTGTTATCTGGCCGATCTAATGTTGTTACCATTCGACGAATTCGATATAATTATGGGTATGGATTGGTTAACACTGCACGGTGCTATTGTAAATTGCAAACAGAAGACGATTGATTTGAAATGTCAGAATAATGAGATTATCCAGATTGAGTTAGATGATTTGAATGCTTTACCAGTAGTGATTTCTTCGATGTTAGCTCGAAAGTATGTTAGAAAGGGTTATGAAGCTTACTTTTCATGTGTACTCGACTCTAAAGTGACCAAAAAGAAGATTGAATCAGTACCAGTTACTAGGTTTGCCACCGATCAGAGAAGTTAAATTTGGTATTGAGTTAATGCCGGGAACAACTCTGATATCGATAACTCCGTACAGAATGGCACCGAGCGAATTAAAAGAGTTGAAAGCTCAGTTGCAAGAGTTGACAGATAGAGGTTTCACACGATTGAGTTTTTCCCCTGGGGTGCACCGATTTTGTTTGTGAAAAAGAAAGACGGAACTATGAGAATGTGCATCGATTATCAATAGGTCAATAAAGTGACCATCAAGAATAAATATCCTCTGCCATGAATAGACGATTTGTTTGATCAGCTAAAAGGGGCTACAGTTTTTTCTAAGATAGATTTGAGATTGGGTTATTATCGGCTGCGAGTTAAAGACGCCGATGTATCAAAAACTGCTTTCCGAATGAGGTATAGGAATTATGAGTTTCTAGTTATGCCTTTCGGACTAACAAATGCACCTACTATTTTTATGGACCTAATGAATCAAATCTTCAGACTGTATTTGGATAGATTCATTGTTGTGTTTATAGATGACATCTTGATCTATTCCCGTGATGAATTTGAGCATGATGAACATCTGAGAATAGTGCTATACACTTTGTGAGATAAACAACTATTTGCAAAATTCAGTAAATATGAGTCTTGGTTACGAGAAGTTGGTTTTCTGGGACATATTATGTCAGCATTAGGTATTCGAGTCGATTCGAGCAAGATTTCGGCAATATTGGATTAGAAGCCTCTGAAAAATGTATCCGAAGTCTGAAGCTTTTTGGTACTCACCGATTATTACAGACGATTCGCAAACGGTTTCTCAATGATGGAAACTCTATTGACGAGACTACTTCAGAAAGATGTTAAGTTCGAGTGGTCGACAAGTGCCAGAAAAGTTTTGATCAGCTAAAAGCTCTTTTGCCTAAAGCTCCAGTGTTAGTACAGCTAGAATCGGGTAAAGAATTTGTAATCTATAGTGATGCATCGCTGAATGGTTTGGGATGCCTTTTGATGTAGGAAGGCAAAATCATAGCTTATGCTTCGAGACAATTAAAGCCGCATGAAAAGAATTACTCGACGCACGATTTGAAATTAGAAACTATCGTGTTCACGTTGAAGATTTGGCACCACTATCTATTCGGTGAGAAATGTCGTGTTTATTCTGATCACAAGGGCTTAAAATATTTGATGACTCGGAAAGATCTAAATCTATGACAGCGAAGATGGTTGGAATTGTTAAAAGATTACGAGCTAGTGATTGACTAACATCTGAGAAAGGCCAATGTTGTTGCTGTTGGAACACCGGTACCCTCATGGAGCAGCAAAAATAAATAAAAAACTAATTCCAGTGATCCAACCCATTGATCCATGTGCGAGGAACGAATCGGAATGAAATAATGGTTTCGAAATTACCGTAATTTCAATCTGAGTAGACAACGACGCCTCGGCAATGAGAATTCTAATCTACTATCGAACCAAGCCGCAACCTTTCGTGATTCTGACCTCTACGTAATCCACTTGATTGAAAATGAACGGAAAAAATCCCCAAAAGTGTTTTTGGAGAATTCTTTGCTTGACGGCTGCTAGACTTCTCAAGCAGAATTTTGGGATTTTTTATTTTTAGGGTTTTTTTAAAAAACTCTTTTTTTTCTAACCCTATTATAACTGGTATATATATAATGAATCATAATTCATAAAATTTTTATCCGAACATAATAATTAAAATAAAAAATATAATATTGTTTTAAACCGAAAATTATAATTACATTAATTATAACAAGGATTTCGGTAAACTATATTTATTTAAATTTATATACAAACCAAATTCATATATTAATAGAACTATGTTCTCATTATGTGTACAACAACCTTGTACATATAATATGTTCGATATTTGATTACCCAATTAAATTAATTATATAATTAATTTAATTCATGTGACAACCAAACTCAATACCAACTATGTTTTATTCCGTTCATTTTAACCATAGGATGTGATCCTATATGTTCTTGTAACGTTAGTAGTAATACTATAACGATTCTAATGTTACAAACAATGAGTGGCATCTAGCAATGCATCATTGCTACCTAAGTTACAAGAAATCATGATTCGACATAACCTTTTTGCGATTAACCTTTCATGCATTAATCCTTAAGTCCTTTATCTCTGGATTGGACACAAGTCATGAAATAGCCAGACTTGCATAGTCCATCTCATGTTTCTTAATATCTTGAGTAGACTATGATATACAAATAAGTATGAAATCTCATATCAACTTATTTGAGCATGGCCATGGATTTTTAGTCTCACTCAATCGAGTGGCCTAAGATATTACTCCCATTATGTAGGAGGGACTTATCCTATATTGATCAACCATATCCCTCTAAATAGATTGTGGTATATCCAACATCAGCCTTTATAGAACAACCAGTTACGGTGTACGTTTACTGTATCAAAATATAAAACTCACGATGTTGGGATAATGATGATCTCAAGTCTGAGGATCATATACATATTAATCACTATGAGTAATGTTGTTCTCTAACACACATATTCATGCATTGATTTTGATACTCCATATCAATGACAACTCTTTATCATCAATCAACTACATGTTAGTCTTAATGCATTATTATTGTCCTAGTCAACAATAATACTTGACTAAGAACCTTTTAAGAATAATCATATTATTCTTAGGACATTAGTATAAAATAGTTTATTTATACTCACAAAAAAGAAACTAAAATAATAATGGTAACGCCTTATTTTGCCTTATATTAATAAACATGATAAATCAAATATGCTATTACAACCATCTCATGATTGATCTTTGGGCATACTTTTACAGTTGCTGATGCTTTAAGTCAAAAATGTTTGTTTGTTCTACGTGCAATGAATACTCAGCTAGCTCTATTTGATGACGGCTTGATTATAGCTGTGTTGAAAGCAAGACCATTATTTATGCAATAGATTTGCGAAGCTCAAAAAGTTGATAATGAATTGTTACCAAAACGGGCTCAATGTGATTTGAATTCTGATTTAGAGTTTCGAGTTGATGCTAATGATCATTTAAGATTTAGAGGTCGAATATGTGTACCGAGAAATTTAGATTTAATTCAGATGATTTTAAATGAAGCTCATAGTGGTCGTTTGTCTATTCATTCGAGAAGCATGAAAATGCATAACGATCTGAAACAACTTTACTGTGGTCTGGTATGAAACGTGACATCTTAGAGTTCGTTTTTAAATGTTTGATCTGTCAGCAAGTTAAAGCTGAGCATCAGGTACCGTCTGGTTTATTGCAGCCGATTATGATTCCTGAATGGCAATGGGATAGAGTGGTTATGGATTTTGTGTCGGGATTGCTTCTATCTCCAAAAAAGAAAGATGTGATCAGGGTTATAGTTGACGGATTGACGAAATCAACTCATTTCATTCTAGTACGAACGGACAATTCGCTTGATAAGTTAGCTGAGTTGTATATTTTTGAGGTTGTGAGATTGTACGAAGTACCTATTTCTATTGTTTTAGATAGAGATCCGAGGTTCACGTTATGATCTTGGAAGAAACTGCAAGATGCACTAGGTACAAAGCTACATTTCAGTACAGCTTTTCACCCACAGACAGATGGTCAATCTGAGTGAATTATTTAGATACTTGAGGATATGTTACGATGTTGCGTTCTTGAGTTTGAAGGTACGTGGGAAAAGTATTTGCCATTGACTGAATTTGCATATAATAACAACTTTTAATCGAGTATTAAAATGGCGCCTTACGAAGCTTTATATGGTCGCAAATGCCGAACACATTTGTATTGGACTAAGCTCAGCGAGAATAAGATTCACGGGGTCGATTTGATTAAAGATATTGAACAGAAAGTGAAAGTGATTCGTGATAGTCTAAAAGTAGCGGTAGGTCGTCAGAAATCGTACGCAGACTTGAAAGGAAAAGATATTGAGTTTTAGATTGTAGATCGAGTGTTTTTGAAAGTATCTCCATGGAAGAAAATACTTAGATTTGGCAGAAAAGGCAAGTTAATTCTGAGATTCATCGGACCTTATGAGATTATCGAACGGGTTGGACCAGTGGCATATCGACTGGCTTTACTATTTGAGTTAGAAAAGATACATAATGTTTTTCACGTATCTATGCTCCGACGATATCGATCAGATCCGTCACACGTTATTTCCCCTACTGAGATTGAAATTTAGTCAGACTTATCGTACAGTGTAGAACCGATCCGAATTCTAGCCCTTTTGATCAAAGAGTTGAGAAATAAGAGAATTGCACTTATAAAAGTATTATGGCATCGAGACGGGGTTGAAGAAGCTATGTGGAAAACTGAGGATGCTATGGGAAAACAATATCCAAACTTATTCACTGGTAAGATTTTTGGGGACGAAAATCCCCAAGGGGGGAGAGTTGTAACTACCCGGTTTTAGCTAAATCAGAACAGTGGTTTTGGAACCACAAATCTGAGGTTGCAAAATTATATTAATATTATTTTTTGTGTTTATAGCATGTGATTATATATGTGTGAAAGTTTCGTGATTTAATTTTATTGTTTAATAGCTCAATATGAGAAAAAGGACTTAATCACGAAAAATACAAAAGTGGCATTCTATATGTTAAATGTGTTTAATTGCTATGAGTTTTTAAACCAAAGGTCCTTATGATGATATCAAACCATTGGTTGTGTAAGTGGACATTTATGGACAACCATTATATATATTTAATGTTATTTCATTAAGGTTAATTAAGTAATTTATGATTTAAATTTAATTAAATTAAACAAAACCAAAACTAAGCTTCATTTCATCTTTCTTTAGCCGAATATGGTGGAAGAAGAAAGCATTTAGTTCATTTTAGGGTTCGGTCAATTGGGAGCTTAATTGGTAAGTGTTTTGAGCTCGATTTTTGATATTTTTACGTTTTTGAGATTGTTGCTTTGTATTCTAGCTAGCCCATGCCTTAATTTTTGAAGTTCTCAATGTTTTTGTGAAGTTTCATTGATGAATGTTTAATCTTTTAAATGTTTGATGATGAAAAATGGATATTTGTTGATAGATTATCATATTTTGTTAAGTAATTTTTGACAAAAAAATGTCAAATAAGGATTTATTTGTAAAAATGTGAAAATGTGTCGTTAAATGTGTGGATAAATGATAAATATGGGCTGATATGTGCACTAGGACAATTTGTCTAGCTTAGGAAGGTATTAAATTGCATGAATTTTGTGTATTTGTGAAATAGGGACTAAATTGTAAAAATGTAAAACTTTGGGGCAAAAGTGTAAACATGCCCAAATGTGTGTTTTGGATTAAATTTAATAAAGTAGTGATTGAATAAGATGAATTTGATATTATATAGATAAAAAAAGTGGAATTTGGACCTTGATCGGGGGATAACTAAAGTTGTCGCCTAAACGACTCGATCCGCCGTTTTAGCATCTCAGGCAAGTTCGTACGTGATAAACATTGTTACAGTTATGCTTTTAATGCTTTGATATTGTATAAAGTGTATACACAAGAATACAATCATGTTTGACAATTAATCGACTATGTTTAGCACTTAGTGTGCGAATTGAGATAGCTTCGGCTATTTATGGCACTTAATGTGCGATTGGGAATAGCTTTGACTACATATGGCACTTAGTGTGCGTGAATGAGATAGCTTTGGCTATGTAAGGCACTTAGTGTGTGGGATTATAATAACTTCAGGTATATATGGCACTTAGTGTGTGAGACTGAGATAGCTTCGGCTATGTAAGGCACTTAGTGTGCAGGATTATAATAGCTTCGGCTATGCGATGACATTTAGTGTGCGAAACATTGAGTATTAGATAGTGTTACAAGAAGGTATGAATTTGTTATGAATTTGTATAGGTATGTATATGTAAGTATGAAGTTCAAATAGAAATGGTTAAAACTTTGCATATAAGTATAGGAATAAGCTTATGGAAGGTTTGATATTATCATGAATTATACATTAATTTGTTCAAATTGATGATTTGCGTTTTATGAATTGTTGAGTATATTTAGTACAAACTTACTAAGCTTTGTAGCTTACCTTGTTTGTTTTTCCTGTGTTTTATAGTGAATTCAAGGCTAACTCGAATTCGAGAATCGTCATAGACTACGTCACACTATCCAACCATCTACTTGGTACTTTTGAGTTGTGTATATATGGTGTATGGCATGTATAGGCTAGTGTCAATAAGATATGTTTTGAGATATGAAATTATCCATGTGAGTTGGCTTGTAAATGATGTATAAGCTATTTTTGATATGCTTTGTTTTGAATGGTATATATATGGTCGTGCGAAATGGCTTGAAAGTAATGTTAAGTATGATGTGTAAATCGGCCATATAATTAGCTTATTTTGGAAGTATTTTATATGGTATATCTTGTGTGGATGGTCATATAATTCGGCTTGAGTAATGGGGTAAATGATTGATGTATTTTTCTTACTCATCATGTATGTTTCTATAGGTTATATGACAAATATATATTGATTGTGTATTGGTTATTTAGGTGTGGTTTATGCTGGCAAAGAATGAATATTTTTTATGATTGATTGGTTGGTTATTTAGGCATGGTTTTAAATGGAAAATAATGATTATGTTTTAGGTATGTTTCGTTGGTTATATATATAGTTATAGAGTGACATATTAATGTTTGTATTAGGTTACGAAATAGTATAATTAGTTTAATATTGAATGGCGGAATTGGTATGAATTTTGAGGCTAATTTGCTAGCCAAATAAATGAGAAATGAATTGTTTGTGTTTATGAAATTTTGGCGTGATGCTTAGCATATGAATTTGGTATGTTTGGTTCGACAATGAAGCTTAGAAATAGCTATTGTTATTCTACAAAATTGCGCATAAATTAGTAGTATCAAAAGTATATTTGGCCATGTTGTAATGTTAACTATTGTCTTATATGCTAATAAATAATATGTCGTGTGTTATGGGTTGATATGGTTTAATATACGAAATTGACTTGTAGGAATAAAAGGTTGGTTATTAATTGAGTTCGAAAAAAAAATTATAAAGAAGATTAAATTACTTTGTGCTTGCATTTTTAATAAATGACTGTGCTGAACTATGTTTTGTTCGGTAATGCCTTGTAACCCTAATCTAGCGACAGATACGGGTTAGGAGTGTTACAGATTCTTAACTTTTTCAAAATCTAACAAATTAAAACTCCCATTTTTGGGGCATTACAACTCTCCCCCTAAAAGAAATTTTGCCTCGAAATTTACCTAATTTAAACAGATGTGGATATTGTTGTCAAATTAAGTCCTCTGATTCCCAAGTGGCTTCATTAGAACCATGATTTTGGTATAGAACCTTAACCAATGGAATGGTTTTCCTCCTTCAGACCTTAATATCTAGATCAAGAATGTAACACCCCAAACCCGACCTAGAAGTTAGGCCCGAATCTGACGTGTCAGATTGAAGTGTTTTTCGAAAACCATGTTTTCATTAAAAACTCTTCTTGAAATTTGAAACTTCTTACCATTTAAAACATGTACAAAACCTCAGTTTGTGTTTGTTTATTTTCAATCGAGGTTTATTAAAAACTTATTACCTTCAAAACCTTATTGTTGCGGAAGTTTAATTTAAAAGTAACCGATTTACAAAAACGTGATGTTTAAAGATTAAGTTGTGAAAGCGTAATGTTTTGAAAACAGTTATTGTTTTAGAAAACCGTGTTCTACTTCTAGCATATATAAATTGTAATAGCTAAAAATCCCAAATTAAAATAATAACCAGAGAAAGACCTTATTACAATTAAACCCAAATGAAAGAAAAGGTGAATAAATTAAAGTAGTTTAGACTACTAAAATGCAGTTGCTTGCAGTGTGGCCCCCGCTGAGTCTCTCGATACGTCGAACCGCCTCTTACTGAGGATCACCTAAAATAGTTAGAAATGGGGTGAGTTTATGGAAACTCAGTGTGTACAACCCCTAACAGTCAACTAGCAATTATCACATCAATCTGGGTCTAAGCCCTTTACAATAACAGTGGCAATTGGGCCTAAGCCCAAAACAGCCTCGGTTGGGCCAGAGCCCATATCAATCAGTATATCAAGGTATGCAATGCACAATGCCCAATCCAACCTTGCACTCCGTATCCTGTCCAATCCTACACTCCTGTGGGGATTTAATCGACCCACCCATCCCTACACTCTACTGTAGCACCGGTTGCGGCACTAACCAAAAACGTAGCAGAGCTGCCAATCATATAATTGGCTTTAAGCCATCGGTGGATCCACAGTCGTCTTACGACTGTGTAACCTTAACAGATCAATCAATACTTCCCCCAATCAATGATCCCAACCCATGCAGCATGGTATCATATGTAAGTGCAAACATATCATTAATGGCATACGAAACAGCATACAAAATCGATCATAAACCATATAGGGGTATTTTGGACATTTTTCCCTTTAGGGGCATAACGGTCATTTACCAATATGGGCCCAAGTACACAAATTGGCTATTACCAAGCCCCCAATCATTCAGCATGTCATATGTCACCCTAGCAACCAATAATACACTAGGGCCCAAAAGCCCAATATGTGGCCCAAATGGAGCCACACTCTCGTGTGGCCCATTGAGCCCAAATCTGCCCTTGGCCATGTGGACAACATGACCGGCTTGTTAATTTCTTATCCATCCATGCATTTCACCCGTGTCGATCCCACGGGCCCATCGAGCCCATATGGCCCATTTTGGCCCACTTGGCCGAAATACGGCCCAAGTCCATGGGATCGCTCATGGGGCCTCTGTCGTTGTATCGATCTTTCCACGCGAGCATTCGCAACTCGTGTGGCTACCGTTGCCAAACTTTCGGCATTTCGGCCTTACCGATTCCTAGTGTGTGCGGTGTGTACACACCTTTTTGGGTAATCACACTCTAGACCACGAGCCTCGAGCCTTGTTCAAATTGATTTATCCCTTTATAGATCGATTGGTTACGAAACATGCGTACTTCCTTGCGAAAAGATCTGAATCACAAACACAGTCTATCTATTACTAATATCCAATAACTAAAGTTTTTCAAATGTTAGTCTCAAAGAAAACATATGCCCCATCAATGATCTATATACAGCCTTACCCATGATTCCTTGTTGAATCCCCTCATTTTGACAAACGATGATCGAGAGATCTTAACCACACCCAACCTTTGCTAACACCGTACCTAACAATCAACAAAGAGGAAGTCGATAACGAGACAGAGGAATAAACACCTTCGGCTTTTAAATAGCACCCCAGTAAGGTGCCTTGAAAAATATTAGAACAACAAGAATAAGTCACCTTCACTTATCGCTTGACTGAGACCGCTTGCTAACTCAAGAACGGCTTCAAGACACGCAAAGGAGAAAAAGAAACACAGAGATGTAAATCCACATTGAAAAACGAATAGCAGAGGATTGTTAATTGGCCAAACTTTAGAAGAAAAACAAAAAGATAATTGAGGAGAACAAAGGATTATAATCAGTTTTAGAAGAGAGAAGCATTCGGCCAATGCTTAAAAGAAACAAAAAGAGATGTTCAAGGAAAGTAAGAGGGTTGTACTCAATCTTAAAGAGAAAGAGAAAATAAGAGAATTATTGGCACCACAAGAAGAATGAGAAAAGAGTAGACATCAGTAGGTGTGAAAGAAAGAATTAGTTCTATTAGAGAAAAGCAAATAAGTCAAGCGAAGGAAAATGAGCAAAACCTTAAAGTCCCTAAAACCAAAAAGTGAAAAGAAGAAATTCGGCACTACTCCCTACCCTCTTCAAAACTGATTCCAAGCTTACCTAAAGTCCCATTTCGGCTCCAACTCCTCAACCAACCACATCCTCTTGATTTTCTCCACGATTTGCTCCATGATCCCCTCCTTAATTTTCTCACTTGACCAGTTCAAACTCTCCCCTCTAGAGTTCAATTCCAACTCAACCACTGGCTGTCCAAAGGTGCAAAATAAATACCCAACATAACACCATGCCAACACTCGAACCCTAAACCTCCTTGCCACCCCCATGACGCCACCTTGCCACTAGACTACAAGCTTCCTTGTATCATATCTCATCCCCATTTTTTAAAAGACTTCCTTCTTGAAATCAAAGCTCCCCTAAGGCTAAAAACCCAAAATTTTTCCTATACCATAACTTGATCCTAGGACTTTCTAGAAACCCCCTAACACTCAAAAATCACTTAATCAATATAGAAAACACGCAATTGGTGATAACCTCTCACGCAATAAAAATCCAATTGCTCCGACACTCGAAGCCCATTCTCCTAGGCCCAAAATTTAGGGCGTTACAAAGAATCTAAACTGGCTCCTCCTCAATCTGGTCTCTTCTCAATCTCCTCAACAAATAAAATATGAGATGTGTTAGAACGATACTATCTCAACATAGAGACGTGGAACACATCATGAATATGATCTAACTCTGGAGGTAGCTCTAACTGATAGGCAACTGACGCAACATATTTCAGAATTCGATAAGGCCTAATGAACCTCAAGCTTAACTTACCCTTACGTCCAAACCGAATGACATTTTTCTATAAAGATACCTTAAGAAAAACTTGATCACCCATAGAAAACTCAATATCTCCCCTCTTTAGAACTGAATAAAACTTTTATTTATCATAAGCTTCCTTAAGACGATCCTAAATCAGTCAAACCTTACCCTTAGTCTCAAAAATCAAATCAGGACCCAAAATTCGTCTCTCACTCAACTAAGTCCAACACAAAAGAGTGCGACCGTACAACTATACAAAGCCTCGTAAGGTGCCATCTGAATACTGGACTAGAAGTTGTTATTATATGCAAACTGAGCCAGTGGTAAAAATTCCTCCCAACTACCGCAGAAGTCAATAACAGAACTCCGTAGCATATCCCCATAATCTAATCACTCTATTAGATTTCCCATTAGTCTAAGGATGGAATGTACTATTGAAGTCCAACCGTATACCAAAAGCCTCATGTAGTTTCTTCCAAAACTGAGACGTAAATCGAGGGTCTCTATTAGAGATAATTGAGACTGGAACCTCATAAAGTCTAAGGATCTCAAAAATGTACAACTTAGCCAATTTCTGCAGAGAGTAATTGGTTCTAACCGGAAGAAAATGAGCAGCCTTAGTCAAACGATCCACAATAAACCAAATAGAATCCTTCTTAGTGGGTGTCAAGGGCAACCCACTAACGAAGTCTATAGCCATATGCTCCCATTTCCAAAGGGGAATCTTAATTGGTTGAAGTAAACCCGAAGGCAGTTGGTGTTCAGCCTTAACTTACTGACACTTTAGACAACGATAAACAAAATCAATTACCTCTCGTTTCAAATCAGGCCACCAATATAACTCTCGGAGATCTCAAGACATCTTATTTCCATTGGGATGCATAACATAAGGGCTACTATGCACTTCCTATAGAATAGATTGCCTCAACTCGGCCTCATTAGGCACACAAATCATGCAGAATAGAATTTCGATGCTCGAATCCTTTCAACAATAAAACAGTTTCAACAACTTTTGGGATCAAAGATTTGGTTTCGACTTTGCAAGTCATCAAAGTTCACTGATTTGTTTTCGAAAGTAATGACTTAAAAAAAACATGCTCCTAGTTTAAACATGTAACAACTCGATTTAGGGCTTAGTTGGAACAGTGGTTTCGGGACCACAAATCTGACTTGGAAAAATATTATTAATATTATATTTTATGGTCTATGATTTCATGGAAAGTTTTCAAAAAAATTTCGTTCGAAAATTTTGACGTTTGAGCACTCAATTTAGTCAAAAGGACTAAATTGTAAAAAGTGCAAAAGTTGAGTTTTATATGTTAAAGGTATTTAATTGTTATGGAATCATAAATTAGGGGTCCCTATGTGGTAATTAGACCATTAGTTAATGATGGACAAAAATGGGCATGAAATAAGTGAAATAGGATTTTTTTTAAGAAAGGGCATTTTAGTCATTTGGTAAATAAATAGAATTAAATAGGAAAAAGATGGCAAAATATGCCCATCTTCTCCATAGTTGCTATCGAATTTTAGAAGACACCATAGCTAGGGTTTCTTTGCTTTCTCAAGCTCATAGTAAGTGCATCCTAGCCCCGTTTTTAATGTTCTTTGCATTTTTGAGATTCCCGTAGCTTGGTTTATCTATTTTTACTGTTAATTGGAGCTAGGGTTGAAATTTGAAAAATTACCCATGTGTGAAATTTGTGTGTTTTGATGTTTTATGGAAGAGTATGAAGTTAGAAATTATGTTAAACAATTTTTGCTAGTCGATTTTAAGTGAAACCGATTAAAATAACATAATCAATAAAAATACCTAAAGCTCATAAGTAATAGTTAGAGCGAGAATTGGATGTTGCTATAAGAGGGAAAAGTGTTCAGCATGTGACAAAACATAAGAATAAAGAATAAAATTTAATTTCCAAACTTTGGGGCAAAAATATAATTATGCAAAAGTTTAGGGACAAAATTGTCATTTTGTCAAAAGTTGAGTCAAAGCTTGTTTTAATAAATGTGAATGTTAAACAAGCTCAATTTGCTGTTATAGATCAAGAAAGACGAGAAGTAAACCTTAATCGAGGAAAAGAGAAGATTGGGGATTAAATTGCAAAATCTCTACATTTTGTATCAAGGTAAGTTGTATGTAATTAATACATTGTTATAATTATTTTTGTTATATTTCGTGATAATATATGTGAAAGGGTTGAATATGAAATAGTTATATAAAAGTTAGAAATTTGAAATTGATTGTTGATTTGTTTAAAATCAGCTTGGTTTATGGATATACCAACTGCAAGTAATGGTTGAAGTGATTCAAATCGAATTATTAAATTGGTTATGGAGTTGAGTGGAAAGATTGATATTATGATGTGTTATGGAAAAATTGTAAATTATTGGGAAGTAAGAATATTTGTGGAATTGTCAGAATGGTAAATATTTGAATAAAGTATCGATGAACACGTGTGTAGTACTATGTGAAGACTACTACGTGTATCGATAAATAATGGTCACATGTGTAGTACTAAGTGAAGGCTACTACGTGTACCGAAAAGCTTTGGTCACGTGTGTAGTACTATGTGAAGGCTACTACATGTATCGAATGATAATAGTAACATGGGTGGTACTCTGTGAAAACCCCCAAATATTTGTTGTTATACCAACATGTTCAACGAGATATGGGTATGCGATTGAAATGTGATAAGTTGCAAAAGAGTGACTGAAGTGATGAAGTCTTGTATTGTGTTATAAAATAAATGGTTATAGTGCTATGTGAATGAGAGATGTTGGAATAGAATAGATTTGGACAGTGACAGTGATGTTAGTTTGAAAAATTGCCAAAAATTATAGAAATTGAGTTATTGGTTGAATAAGACATGAAATTAAATCTTAATGAGTCTACTTTTACATAAAAGAGAAAGAATGTCCAAAGGAGTTATATATTCTTAGATATTGGAATTTTAGTGAGACAAGGTCTGAATAATTTCGAAATCATCTGTTCTGATTTTGGAAAATCACTAAAATTTTTTAAAAAATAATTATGTTTTTTACTTTACATTCTTAAGTTTCTTATTGAGTCTATTTTCAAAATAAATAAGTGGGAACATAATTTGAATTCTGTACTAAGAGATAACTGACTTTTAGTGAAGAGGGGTCAGAAGTGTCAAGAAGTGAAATAGGGGAACATTTAGAGAATAAACTGTACTAATTGGCTGAACTAAAAATTCTGAAAATTTTATGGTAAGAAGGTATATGAGTCTAGTTTCATTTAAAATTTATGGATATTAATTTGGAGTTTTGTAGCTCCGGATAGAAATAATTTAGTGACTGTGATGCAGAAAAACAGTTTGCTGGAAATTGAATAAATAATAGATTTATGTGCGATAAAAATTATGTTATCTATGGTATCATGCTAGAAATTTATTTATCAATTACATACATAATTACAAAGCTATATGCTTACTCCTCTTTATTTTCCCTTGTTTTATAGTGACATCAATCAGCTCGGAATTGGACGAAGTCAGAACATCATCCACACTATCATCATCATCTTTTTGGTATTTTGCAACCAATACTTTTGAAATATGGCATGTATAGATGACTTAATGTAATGTGGTATAAATATATATGTATAAAATATTGTTTGGTTTAAAATGTTGATGTATATTAATTGATAAATTATTTTCTTAAAACTACTAACAAAGTATTTGGAATGTTGTGGATGGATAAATTGTGTCTGAACATATAACTGTATTTTGTTGAAATATTGAAGTTGTTTGAAATTGTGTTTCGAAAATTTGCAAGAGGGATTGAATGTTTATGAAAAGGAATTATGTCAAAATTTTTGTAAAAAATAAATTCAGATCGTTTGATAATACTTCTTACCTTGTTTCGGTGATGAATATGGGTAAGAGGTGTTACAAAACACATGGTTTTGATCACTTATTTCTAAATACAATAAAAACTTTTCTTTCACCAACAATTCACTCATGTTAAACAAATGAGATTTTGGCATAGGTATGTTCAAACAATCAAAACTTTCAAGTTTCTTCGAGCAAACATGTACTTACATGAAAATTTCCCACAAGAATTTAAATAATTCACATAACCATCAAATTGAAAAAAATTAAACATTTTACGTGAAAATTCTTTATCGTTCAAAAAAATCAGATTTTGCAAACATCTAATTGGATCAAAGACTTCAACAGTTTTATCAACTTGCAATTCAAAATTGCTTTGACCAACTCGATACATGTCACGAGAAAAAATATTTTAAATCATTATTCGTGAAAAAATCAGCAACATCATTCAATGAATAACAACAAAACATGTTATTGTAAAGAGTTTTGAGATAAAAAAACAATGGCAAATTTATCAATGAAATTTAAAGAATATCGTGGTTTATCCTCAAAGAATTCCTTACCTTGCTTATCTTCCAACACTTGATTTGTAGATTAATTTCATTTTCGATCTTACCTTTCTCGATCAATTGGAATCGTCTCTCATCAGGAACGTAATGAAGTTGAAACTTGTCAAATGGATGTTTAGAGTTTTGAAAAGAAGAGAAAACACTAGGCAATATCGCATGTTGGTTAGTTAAAACAACTTTCGCATTTTTTTGAACAAGTTATTTGTTTTCACTCTCTTCTTTTTCACTTTCTTTCTCAACCATCACTTTCTTTTTGCAGAAGGATATGGCTCATCACCCACTCTTTCTTTTCTTTCTTCATTCTTGATTTCTTTTCTCACACTATTTTTTATTTTTGGAATCTCACTCTTCTTCATTTTAATTTCTTTTTCATTTGATTTTTCTTTTTCTTTCCTCTCACACTTTTTTAATATCTCTTTCATTTTTTTCTTTTTTTATACACTTTCTTTTTCTTTCCTTTTTAATTTCCTCACCAGCTTTTAACTTTATTTGATCTTCAACAATTAGTTTGGAAGTTAAAGATACTTGTGTAATAGATTTTTCTTGAAACACTAAAGAAAAACGATTAGATTTTCCATCATACTTGGCTCGATGGTCAAATTGCCAAGGTTAAACCAAAATAATGTGACTATCTTGTATGGGAGCAACGTCACACCAAACTTCATCATGGTACTTTCCAATAGAATATGTAACCAACACTTGTTTGGTTACCTTTGTTTTTTCGCACTTGTTGTACCATTGAAGATTGTAGGGTTGTGGATGTTTTGACATAAGTAAGTTCATCTTCTCAACCATGTAAGGGCTCGCAATGTTAGCACATATCCCACCATCGATGATAAGATTGTATACTTTGTCGTAGACTTGACAACGCATTTGGAATGACTTTTCTCGTTGTAAGCTGCCTTTGTTGGTATGAACGTTTGTAGCCTTTCTACAAACTAGATATTCTTTATGCATGATTTTGAACAAAAGGATTAGAAAACACAAGAATTAGTGCAATAAAAGATGTATACCTCACCAAATACAAAATTTCACGAGTCACTCAAAGAGAAGTTCACTCCACTCGCGTTTCACTCAAAATCTTGGCTTTTTTTTTTCTCTCGGATGCTCTTACACACTCGTGCCTTTTTCCACTCGCAATTTTCTCTCGTAGGCTCTTAAAAGAAGTAAAAGAACTCTTTCAATCCTTTCAAAAGTTAGCACCTTGAAAATTGACTTATTATTATCACGGGTGCTTGCAATAAAAACAAACATTAGTAGGGTCACAAAAATGATTGAAACTTCTCGGAATTGCTCGAAATGATATCAACTAGATGTTAAGAACAATAACGAAAGTTTTCTTTCAATTTTTTTGAATATTTTTTAATTCGAATTTTACTTTTTTAACTTTGAATTTTCTTATTTTTTCGAATTTGTTTTTCACTTTTTCGAGGAACTAGGTAATAGTAAAGATATAATCAAACCTAATTTCAAGATTCTTGAGCTCTAATACTAAATGATGTGATTTCTCGAGCTTTGTGGGTTCGAAAATTACCTTGATTGAAGAATCATCTTGAAAAGGTTCAAAAGGTTGAAACCTTAATTCTAAGCACTTGAATTCTTTAAGGAACCGTAGCTATATTAAAACTACGGCCCGCTTAAAACTTGACCTTATACTCAAATCTTGGTGTATTGAAGTCACCACACCTCGGGATGGTAAACGGAATGATAAGACAAATTTTGAACGCCACAAACTTTGAAGAAAGTTTGATATGTTCAAATAGTTCAATGAAGAACCAAGAGAGAAATATTCTCACAAAATATGATTTAATTTCAAAAAAAAGTTCTTTTTACAACGGTAGCTTAGGCCAAAATTTATAGGCCTCTAAAATGACCTTTCAAGTTCCTACAAAGACCTTTCATATTCAACATTTAACTAGCTTAAAAACAAACAATTAAATTTGATTTAAAATCTTGATGGCTAGCCCAAAAGACATGTCTCTTTACTTGACTTTGTGTAGTTGAGAGGTCATGTCTTTTCTTTAGTCTATGGATAGCTTAACGGTCATCATTTTCATGAAGCTTAATGCTCCTTAAAATTCTATTTTTGAAGTCCTTTCTCCTTCCATAACCAAATTCCTTCATTTCTTGTATTTCCTCCCTTTAATTGGTGCCATGAATTTTCCTTACGTGCATCAAAACCGAACAGAATTTGAAGAAACACTCTTGGTCCATTCGAACAGTCACAATGCATCAAATTGAAAGTTGATTCTTGAATGAATTTTGTGCATCTATTCACCTTCAACATCCACCAAAAACATTCCCTTTATGTACCAACAATTAAATGACTGAATGCACACTCTTTTATGCAAAAATTGAATAGTTATTTGAATGTTAAAACATTTTATTCTTCTTGGCAAACGAACAACCCTATTGTAGCTTTAAAATATGTGACCAACTTTTGGACTTTGCTAGGACAAACAATTGAACACACAATTGATTTACTTAAAATACACTAAACATTGTAAGCTTTTCGCATTCATATTCAACTTTTATCCCTTATTAAAGATAGAATTCAACATACTATAACTCACAAATGTATGATAAAAATAATAGCCAAAATAAGTGACAAACTTCACACACTTATCACAAAAATTCATGCTTAAACATTATTAACAAATAAGATGCTTAAATCATGGTGTAATTAAGATGCAAACTAAATGAACAAATGAGTTACTTAATGAAAGACTTAATTTAAGAAACAAACTTAACTATCATTAGAATTACATAATGCATGACATAATTAAAGCATGAACTTTATTAACATATGAGTTATGAAATGCATGACATAATTAAAATTCAAACTTTATTAACATGTGAGATGCTTTAATGCATGACTTCTCATTAAATGCTACTCACATAATGCAAGACAAAATTTAAAGATGCAAACACATAATGCAAGTCATAATTAAATGCTAAACATATAATGCAAGGCATAATTAAATATGCAGGTTTATTAAATGAAATAAAAATTTCTTAAACTAATAAGTCCTTAAAAATGTTGGCCTAATAATCAATTAGGCCTGTGAGATGTTTCATTTTGCACTTGGGCCCCTCGTTTTAGGCCAATCTCGACATTGTCGAACTGCATCGTAACATGATGTGGTCGTGCTGACATCACAGTCACCTATAACATGTATAAATATATATCAAACTTGGCATAATTCACTCCATAACTCGACTATGACTCTAGACCAAGACTCACATGCATTAAAAGTAGATATAATATATCATGAACACACACATACCCACGCACATATGACTTACTTATGGAAAATGACTCAAACACACATATATGGCATAACTTATTATAGAAAACAGCAACATGAAATGCACAACACTTCCACATGCATATAATTATGACCTTGTAACTCAAACCCATACTTAAGCATAATTAACATATAAGATGCATAAATGCATGGCTTAATTAAAATGCAAACTTATTTAACATATGAGTTACATAATGCATGACATAATTAAAACATAAACTTAATTAACACATAAGATTCTTCTATGCATGACTTAAAAAATGCAAAACACATAATGTAAGACATAATTAAAGATTTTGACAGATAATGCAAGACATAATTTAAAGATGCAAACTTATGAAACTGAAATCAAACTTAATTTAAAGTCCTTTTAAAATTTCCCATGATTAATGAAATCCAACAAAGGTTTCATATTGCATTTGGGCCCTTCGAGCTTAGGAAAATCTCTATTGAGTCACATAATGTGATCGAAATCACATCATTCCTTCATTTTTTAGAATGATTTGTCCTCAAATCAGGCCATTTACTCGCGAAGAATCTTTTATGGTCACGATTGCCTTTGGAATTCAACTTGACAACATCTCTCCTAAAAATATTCTCAAACGCTCCCTCTTTAAAAGGGTACCATGTCAAATTGTTACCTACACATAACAAAGACAAGTTAGTGACATTGTGAAATCTAAACACAAGATATTTGTTTGGATCCCTTTTCAAGAATTGGACAAACAAATCAACTCTGGGATCAAAGAAAAAGTTTTATCTTACCATTTCAATATGACTCGAAATTTTCATGGCTGGCAACATAGAAGAAACATAAAGCAATTGAAAGTTATTCAAATAATCATGCAAATAAAAAATCCGATGCTTGAATACTTTCAACAACAATATAAACTAGCAACTTCCGGGATCAAATACATAAGTTTGCTTTACCATTTCAGCACAAGTCATAGACGTCATTTTTAATGGAAAAGATGAAACATTGATTAACCAAAAATCATTCATAAAATTATGCAAAACATGTTCGAATCCTTTCAGCCATAATGTAGAACAATAATCCTGGGATCAAATATTTGGTTTTGCTTCACCACCGAATCATGAATAAAACATTTCTCTTGTGGTAACAAAAAATATACATCAAGCAAAATACAAGTATTCAAAACAAAATTTGGTTTCTCGAATATTTTCAACAATGACATACAATAATATTTGGGTTTAAAAACTTGATTTTGATCTCTTATCTCGAATGCAACGACAAATTTTCTTTCAAAATTAATTCACGCATGCAAAGCTAAGAAAACTTAGGCAGATGCATATTTAATCTCTTAATTTTCCTTCGAGCAAGCATTTACTTACGTGAATATTTCCCACCAAAATTTAAGTATTTTATGTGAAAATTCTTTATCACTCACAACATTCAAATTGGTTGAACAAAAGACATCAATGGAACATCAAATTGCAGTTTAATGTCACTTATTCGAGATAAACTCATCAACAATAATGAAGAATAACAACAAAGCGAAACTTTGTAAAGAAATCCTTTGATAACAAGATCATTGTCAGTCTTATCAATAACATTCAAAGAATACCAACTTGGTTGAACCCAAAAAATTTCTTTACCTTCCTTACCTTTTAGGTCTCGTGTAGACCTTTTAACTTCCAACTTCTCTTCTTCGATCAAATGGAATTGTCTCTCAGAAATGGAGTAATGTAATGAAAATTTTGCCATTGGATTTTTGCAAACTTGTGGAAAAGAAACATCACAAGACAACCTTGAGTTATGTTTAGTTAAAACTAATTCACTTCTCACTTTTGCGTGAATAATTTCTTGCTCACTTTCTTTTCACACAACGACTTTCTCATCACACACATTTTCTTTTATTTATTCATTTTCAATTTCTTTTTCAATCTTAATCTCTTTTTTGACACTCTCTTTTATTTTTGAAAACTCACTCTCATTCTTTTTTTAATTTTTTATTTGATTTTTCTTTTCATTTGTCACACACTCTCTCTTTCTTTCCTTTTTAATTTCCTACTAGCTTTTAACTTCATTTGATCTTCAACATTTTTTTTGAGAGTTAAAAATATTATTTTAATAGATTTTCCTCGAAACACTAAAGAAAAATGGTTAGATTATCTATCATACTTGGCTCGACAGCCAAATTTCCAAAGTTGACCCAAAATAATGTGGCTATCTTGTATGGGAGCAATGTCACACCAAACTTCATCATGGTACTCTCCAATAGAGAATGGAACCAACACTTATTTAGTTACCTTTACTTTTTCGCACTTGTTGCACCATTGAAAATTGGAGGGTTGTGGATGTTCCGACATGAGTAGGTTAATCTTCTCAACCATGTAAGGGATCACAATGTTATCACATATTTCGCCATCGATGATAAGACTACATACTTTGTCGTAGACTTTTACAGTGCATTTGGAGTGACTTTTCCCATTCAAAACTTCCATCGTTGGTATGAACATTTATAGCCTTTCTTCTAAATAGATTTTCTTCAAACATGATTTTCAACAAAGGATTAGAAAACACATGAATAAGTGTAATAAAAGATGAATACCTCACCAAATACAAATCATCACGAGTCACTCACAAAGAAGTTCAATCCACTCGTGTTTCACTCAATTCGTTGGCTTTTACCTTTCGAATGAGGTCTCCACACTCTTGCCTTTTTTCCACTCATTAATTTCTCTCGTATGGTTATTAAAAGAACTAGTTAGAACTCTTTCAAACCTTTTGAAGTTGTGACTTGGAATTGCCGTGATGTTTGGTCGAATTCTCACAAAAAGGAAACACACATTAGAATGTTTACAAAAGAATGATTGAAAAATTTTCGAAAAGAACAGAATCTGATTTTTTAACTCGATTTTTTTAATTTCTCTTTTATTTTTTTTTCAAAATTTTTTTCTGATCACCAAATGATGTAAAAGGGCTAAAATAGTGTTTTATAGGTATTTCAGGTATAGGGGTAAATTACTAACTTTTTGGCTCATAAAATTTTAGATAGCGTCAAAATTTACGAAAATAGAATGATACGAGTCACAAAGGCCCAACTCAAGCTCAAGAATGTGATGGGCTCAACTTACCACAAGGCCCAATAACGAGGTCAAAGGCCAGGCAAATGCATATGAAACTAAATGGAACCGTTCAAGACTTCATTAGCAAGGCTTTAGATGCGTATACAAAGGAAAAAGAAAATCAAGATTCACTTTCTTGTTTTCAAGAAAATCAAGAAACCGAATCTTGGTCCAATTTTTCTGTTTTGAGCGATTTCAAGAATCAAGAAAATCAAGATTTCAAATCTTGGAAATCTTGGTCCAAGAAACTGAATCTTGCAGCTAAGGCGCATTGGATCTTAGTTACGAGCATCAACGAACCAATTTCGGGAGAAAACAGATTACAAGCCCAAGTTCTTGAAGATACGACCCAATAAGATGTTCCAAGCCCAACCAAGAAGTTTAAATTAGACTTAGTTGAAAATCAGGTCAAATTGTCAAAGTGGCCCAATTTGTAAAGTTATAATTCTTTAAATACTTAGTTTTAATTTTTAGACTTTATGAATAAATTTCTATGTAAGAATTCAGTCCAAAAGGCCCATTTAAAGGCTTTGGACGAAATTCCCTTGAAAGGCAACAATTAGGGTTTTTTTTTAGTTTTCCTAGTAGGGATAGAAAAGTAGTTAGGAGGCCTATATATATGGCTTGGCCAACTACCCTTATACATGATATATTGAATTCAGATTTTTTTTGTGGAGTGAAAACTCTCTTTGAGTTTCTCCAAAAATTCTCTCTTGAGTTTTCTTTAGAAGTAGTTTTAACAATCTTTTTGATTGTAGGAGCCATCTTCAACCTTCTTCTTGCCGTGTTTTTACATTGGAGGGAGATTAAAGCCGTTTGAAGGGAGTTTTGAAATCTTTCTTGATTTCAAGGCTTCTTAGGACTTTATCCATCTTTCTTGCTGTTTGTTGTTTTTTAATTATTTTTGTTTGTGTCGAATTGTTGATTAACTTGGTTTAATTGTTCTTGTTGCATTTCCTGCTATTCCAAGCTTTAAGGATCTATTTTGCAACATTCTTTGGCATCAAGAAACGTTCTTTATTCATCCTTTCTTGCCACCCAAGTATCATTCTATTTCAATTTGGTTTTCTTGGTCTTTTAAGTTTAGTTTTCTATTTTCGTTTCAGATCTAAGTGTCGATAGTTTTCGTAAGACTTTTCCCGTGACTTGGCAACTCGATCTTGGTCCGCGCGCAACCCTCTATCAGTAGAGCATGTAGGTTTCGGAATATGGAATGGATGAAATTGGTAATCTTTTTTACTGGTTGAAAATCGCATTTTCCTTTCCCTTTTTTTCTTTTTTTTTCTATTTTTTTAATTCAATTTTTTTCAAAACCTTTTTTAACATGAATAAAAGGATAAACATGAATCTTGTTTCAAGAATCTCCATATTTGATACCAGATGATGCAATTTCTTAGACAAGGATAGTTCAGAAAGTAGCTTGAAAGGAAGGATCATCTTAAATAGGTTGAATTGGTGGAAACCTTGACTCGTAGCACTTGAATACTTTAAGGAACTGTAGCTATATTAAAACTATGACCCACTTAAACTTGACAGAATACCCAAACCTTTGTAAGCAAAGTCACCACACTCCATAATAGGAAACGAATTGATAAGACAATTGGATAAACGCCACAAACTCGTAAAAAATTGATAAGTTTAGTTTATTCAATGCAAAAAGAGAGAGAATAATCTCACCAACAAAGTTTATATTCATAATAACTGTGTAACCTCAACATTGTCCTTTTACAAGATATATATATAGGCCCTAATATGACTATTCAAATTCGACAGCTACACTAGCTTTTCACACAACTTAAAATTTGGTTATAACTTTATGACAGATAGCCAATAAGTCATGACTTTTCACTTGATTAAGGCTTAGTTGAAATGTCATGTCTTTTTACTTGTTGAAGGCTTAATGTTCCATAAATGTGTTTTTTGGTGTCCCTTCATCTCTCTTATGCCGAATGTTATGTTGCTCGACATTCATCTCTTTTAATGACTCTATAATGATCTTTGAGTGCATGAGATTGATCAGATTTTGAAGAGCCACTCTTGATCCATTTGGATAGCCACCATAATGAGCTTTAAGTGAATGAAATCGATCAGCCTTAAAGATTCATTCTTGGTCCTATGAACAATCACCTATAACATGTATAAATAGATATCAATCTCGGCATAATTCACTCTATAATTTGGCTAAGACTCTAGACCAAGACTCACACGCATGAAAAGTGGATATAATATATCATGAACACATACACATACACACACATATGACATATTTATGGAAAATGAACAACACTTAAACACAAACTTAATTAACATATAAGATGCTTTTATGAATGACTTAACTAAATGCAAAACACATAATGTAAGACATAATTAAAGATGCTAACATATAATGTAAGACATAATTTAAAGATGCAAACTTATGAAACTAAAATCAAACTTAATTTAAATTCCTTTTAAAATGTCCCATGATTAATGAAACCCAACAAAGGTTTCATCTCGCATTTGGGCCCTTCGAGCTTAGGCCAATCTTGAAACCTTCTTGTTGAGTCACATGATGTGATCGGAATCACATTAGATATGATGCGGAGTTGTGTGATGGAGTTCGCAGTGAGCTGGGAACATTATCTGCCTGTGGTAGAGTTTGCTTATAACAATAGCGATCATGTGAACATTCAAATGGCTCCCTCTAAAACATTATATGGAAGGAGGTGTTGCACACCTTTGTGTTGGGAAGGGATAGCTGAAAGAAAAGTTGTTGGACCTGAATTGGTTCGCGATACTGAAGACAAGGTAAAAATGATATGTTGAAAACTTAAAGCTTCTTTTGACAGAAAAATGTCTTATATTTGTTTTAAAAGGCGAGACATTAAGTATTAAATGGGAGAGCAAGTGTTTCTCAAGGTGTCACTGTGGAAGAAAGTCCTTAGATTTTTGTGAAAAGGGAAGCTAAGTCCAATGTTCTTTAGACCTTATGAGATCGTAGAACGAGTGGGTCTTGAAGCTTATCGACTCAAGTTACCTTACGAACTTTAGAAGATACATGATGTGCTTCATGTGTCAATGTTATGGAAGTATTGAGCTGATTCACTACCTCCGGATGTACTAACGTCTAGAGTGTGAATACTTGAGTAAAAGATATATAAATGAGCCAGTATCCACAAGTATATATGTCTAGTTGTAATATAGTTACAACAGTAGGTGAGTACTCCGAGAATCATACCCATAGGAGGCTAGTGCTAGATCAATTTCAACCTAAACACCAAAAAATCTAATTAGTACTCGAAATAGGTTATATTATGCAAATATAAATAAAAAGGATTTTTGGGATTTTTATAATAATCAAAAATAACAAATAAATAACTATCAAGAAATTGAAAAGTGGAATTAATCAAATCTAATTATGGCTGATTAGCTCGCTTCGATAACCTTCATCTACTATCACTTTGGGTTCCTTGTCAATCAACTAGTCAATATCTTAGTAGGATATTCTGATATTTCCACTAGAGTAATGAGTCAGCAAGGACTACTTATCTTCTGACCTCACAGTCCAAACCAGTTTTGGGTGAAGGTGTTCACGAATAGGCCATACCAATTTTGGGTTAATTCTCACCTTGTTGACTTTTTAGGGTTGTCAAGCCTAGGGTTTAGGTTCTTCCTTTCCCAAACAGCTGATTTGTTGAATAACCTGATAAAAAAATAAATTATACCTCTATTCACTAATCCACCATAGGGGGATTAGTTCCTCATGGCTTTCGTGAATAATATAGAATTGATATAAAGCGTAAACATGAGAAAAGAATATGATTACCCTAATTTCGAGAAAGAAATATGCAATATGGGTTGTTATTGATCGTTTGATGAAGTCTACACATTTTATTCTAGTACATACAGATTATTCTCTTAAGAGATTGGCCAAGCTATATGTTTTTGAGATTGTCAGATTGCATGTGGTGCCAATTTCATTATTTTAGATAGAGATCCGCGGTTTACATCACGATTCTGGAGCAAGTTACATGAGGCTCTAAGTACGCGTTTTCATTTTAGCACTACATTTTATCCATAGATCGATGGTCAGTCTGAGCGAGTAATTTAGATACTCGAAGATATGCTTCGATGTTGTGTGTTAGAATTCGAGGGCAATTGGGAAAAATATTTATCGTTAGTTGAATTCGCATACAATAACACTTATCAAACGAGCATAAAGATGGCACAGTGCGAAGCTTTGTATGGTCGTAAATGCCGCAATTCGCTCTATTAGACTAAGCTTAGTGGGAAAAAGATTCACAGGGTTGATTTGATTCGAGAGATAGAAGAAAAAGTGAAAGTAATCCGTGATAGTTTGAAAGCAGCTTCAGATTGACAAAACGAGATTATGACGGGAATTAAAAATTTTGAGCTTTTAATTCGAGTTTGAATCATATTGGGTTCGAGTTTTAGACTTAATTTTTATTATATATGAGCCCGATATTGTATTTATCAGCTCTTATTATTTTATTATTATTTTATTCTAATTTTTTGTAATTATTAAGTATTTTAGATTAAATTAGAGTTCTAGTATACATAAGAGTTTTATTTAGATTTATTTAGTTAACCTATATATAAGCCTTTGCATTGTACACAATCCATACAATTCATTATTATTCTATTTCTCTTTGAGTTAGTAAATTCTCTCTGGGATTGCGGGGATTATCTTCAAATTGTTGATTCTTCGTGTTTCCAAGGCTTCTTAGGACTTCTACACGCCACGTTCTTTCTTTCCATTTATCTTCTTCATTCTCTTTTTCTTATTTTTCTAATATTTGAATTATTATTTTATTTTAGTTGTTTATTTTAATTGTTTTATCTGAATTGGATTCATTTCATTTCAGGTTGTGCCTAAATCCAAGTTTCTTTTTGAACGTTTAGAGCCCTAAGTCAAATCCGCGACTTTGACAAACTTTATGACCTGATTCCGTGTTCATCCACCTCATTCTTTATCATTTACAAACTTACTAAGCATTATATTCTTGCATTGTGTTATTTTTCCATGTGTTTTAGATAATCAAAAGCTCGTTCAGGTTGGAAGTTTATCAGAGAACCATCACACTATCCATCAACTATATCGGTAGAATTTGTTGATTTTGAGTCATGTTTATAATGGCATGTAATGGTGTTTTATGTTTGATGATATATCAATTATGTTTGGCTTGTAAATTTTAGATTTTGGTTGGTGAATTGGTTGTTATGTTGGCATGTATATGTGATTTTATAACTGTTGACATTTTTGCATTTTGGTGCTTAGATGGTGGATGATGGAGTGGTAAATTAAATGCATGCTATGAAAGGTTATTTTGATATGCTTGAATGTGGCCATTATGGTACGGAAATAGATAGTGAATATTGATATGATAATGGCTAATTTGGTATGTGGATGTGGTTGACATACGATGAAGCTTGCTAAGGTTTAGTGATAATAGATGGTTCATGGTCAAATTGGTATATTTGAGTATGATATTGGTATTGAACATTGTGGTGGATGTTGGCCTAGAATTAGTTACAAAAGTTGGTTGATTTATGGCTAAACTTAGCCAATGTAAAATCATGTTTGGTTGTGGTGGTTGAGGTATCTTTTAGGCATATTGGTTGAATGATTAAATATTATGATGATCTTGCTTGAATATGCATGTGTGAAGTACATTTTGGATCCATGAAATTAGATGCATATGGCTTGTATAAGTGACCATGTTTTGGGTAAGAACAATAGCTTGTAAATGGCCTATTTTTCGTCCACACGGCCTAAGACACGGATGTGTGCCTTAGCCGTGTGTGACACACGGCCATGTGACACATCTGTGTGTCTCCAGAAGGTTTCAAAGGGTTACAAGTCAGGCAGTTACACAGCCTAGAACACGGGCTCACACACAGGCGTGTGAGGTCATTTCGAGTGTTACACGGCCTGGCACACGGGCGTGTGGCTTGGCCGTGTGACCCAAGTCAGAGAGTTACACGGACACGAACACTGGCTGGGACACAGTCTTGTGTCCCTATTTCAAATTCCCATACGGCTTGAGACATAGGCGTGTGTCTTAGCCGTGTGAGTCACATGCCTCGGCACACAATCGTGTGAACCCTGCAGTATGAAAAATTTCAATTTTTTTTCCAAAAATACTATTTTTTTTTATTTAGTACCGATTCGTTTCTAGTATGTTTCTAGGGCCTTAAGGGATCGTATAAAGGACAATATGTATGAGATTAATTTGTTTTGCTATGAATTATGTTTTGATTTAAATCTTGTGAATAATTGATTGTTTTGAGATGTAAACTTTTGGTAATGCTCTGTAACCCTATTTCGGTGACGGATATGAGTTAGGGGTGTTACAATCGATTTGCTTGGATCTAGTTCCCTACTTGATGTACATGAGACAAGATGGTGGTGTGTCATCCTGTATTTGGGCTTAGCGACCAAGCTAGGTATAGGGTGTTACAGTGTTCGTCTGGGCTATGAGATAACCCATATTGTGCATTAATGGAGTCTTCATCGAACATCAACGATACACTGCCCACATATACAGAAGCATTGTCCGGAGAGGTGAGATGAGCATAAAACTCTTTCACTACCTTGGTGAGAACATCATTTGGATGGAGACAAAAGATTTTGATAGAGGATCATGCACAGACCAAGATCGAGTTGTCAAGTCATGGAAAAGTCCAACGAGAGCTATAAACACTTGGACTGAAATGGAAACAGAAAATAAAAAATTAACCTCAAAGATCAAGAAACCCAAATCAAGATAGAAAATAGAATACTTGGGTGGCAAGAAATCTAGAAAATATGAATAAAGGACGTTTCTTGATGCCAAAGAATGTTGCAAAAACAAATCTTGAACTTTGGAATGGCTGAAACACAACAAGAACAATAAAACAAGTTAACCAATAATTCGGCACAAGCAGAAAAAATTAAAGAGGAATAAACAACAGCAAAGATAAAGAAAGTCCTAAGAAGCCTTGAAATCAAGAAAGATTTCACAACTCCCTTCAATCGGCTCCAATCTACCCTCCAATTTAGAAACACGACAAGAAGAAGGCTGAAGATGGCTCCCACAATCTAAAAGATTGTTAAAACTACTTCTAAAGAAAACTCAGGAGAAAATTCTTAGAGAAACTTAAAGAGAATTCTCATTTAACAAAAATCTGATTTCATTCTAATTGATTGCTAAGGGTGGCCGGTCAAGCCATATTATAGGCCTTTTAACTATTTTCCTAACCCTACTAGGAAAACTAAAAAAAACCCTAATTATTAACTTCAAGGAAATTCGGCCAAGGCTTTTAATGGGCCTCTCGGGCTGAATTTTTACATAGGAATTTATTCATAAAGTCTAAAAATTAAAACTAAGTATTTAAAGAATTAAAATCTTACAAATTGGGCCACTTTGACAATTTGGCCTGATTTTCAACTAAGTCTAATTTAAACTTCTTGGTTGGGCTTGGAACATCTTATTGGGTCGTATCTTCAAGAACTTGGCCTTGTAATCTGTTCTCTCCCGAAATTGGCTCGTTGATGCTCGTAACTGAGATCCAATGCGCTTTAGCTGCAAGATTCAGTTTCTTGGGCCTAGATTTCCAAGATTTGAAATCTTGATTTTCTTGATTCTTGAAATTGCTCAAAACAGCAAAATTGGACCAAGATTCAGTTTCTTGATTTTCTTGAAAACACGAAAGTGAATCTTGATTTTCTTTTTCCTTTGTGTACGCATCAAGGCCTTGTTAATGAAGTCTTGAACAGTTCCATTTAGTTTCATACGCATTTGCCTGGCCTTTCACCTCATTATTGGGCCTTGCGGTAACTTGAGCCCATCACATTCTTGAGTTTGAATTGGGCCTTTGTGACTCGTACAATTCCCCCTTCCTCAAAAAGATTCTTCCTCGAATCTTAAAAATCAAATGGAGATAACTAAGCCACATTGAAAGTAGAACTTACATTGTACCCACCAGGTAGGTCAATTTTGTATGCATTATCATTGATCCGCTCGAGTACTTGGAAAGGCCCATCGCCTCTTAGGTCTAACTTGGTCTTTCTTTTTGTAGGAAGTTGTTCTTTCCTCATATGAACCCAAACCCAATCTCCGGGTTCAAGGACAACCCGTTTGCGCCCCTTATTTGCTTTGTTGGTGTTGATGTCATTTGTTTTGGCTATTCGTTGCCTAGCCTTCTCATGTAAGGATTTCACCAGCTCAGCTTTCTGTTCGCCATCTAAATTAACAATATGTTCAACTGGTAATGGCTCAAGGTCAAGTACTGTTAGTGGGTTAAAACCATAAACAAGTTCAAATGGTGAATAGCCAGTTGTAGAATGAATAGATCTATTATATGCAAATTCAACAAATGGCAAATATTCTTCCAAATTTTTAATGTTCTTTCCCACAACAGATCGTAATAAGGCTCCTAAAATTCGATTGACTACCTCAGTTTGACCATCGGTTTGGGGGTGACATGTAGTTGAATACAGTAATTTCGTACCAAGATTACCCCACAATACATTCCAAAAGTGGCTAAGGAATTTGACATCTCTATCGGAAACAATTGTTTTAGGGATGCCATGAAGTCTTACCAAATATTTAAAAAATAAGTCTGCCACATGTGTAGCATCATCTGTTTTGTGACAAGGAATAAAATGTGCCATCTTGGAAAACCTATCAACAACCACAAATATACTATATCTTCCTTTCTTAGTTCATGGCAAACCTAGAATAAAATCCATGGATAAGTCTACCCATGGTGAAGTAGGAATCGGCAAAAGAGTGTAAAGGCCGTGAGGAATTACCTTAGATTTCGCTTGTTTACATGTGATGCACTTAGAACATACCTTTGCAACATCCTTCTTCATATGTGGCCAATGGAAGTGTTCTTGCAAGATGTCAAGTGTTTTGGTCACTCCAAAATGTCCCATTCAACCCCCACTATGGGCCTCATGAATCAATAAGTCTCGCATGGAACAATTTGGTAAGCACAACCTATTTACACGAAAAAGAAATCCATCTACAAGGTAAACCTTCTCAAAAGTAGTATTTCCACAATTACTATAGATATGGCCAAAATCAGCATCATCAGTATATAACTCTTTAATATGTTCAAACCCTAATACTTTAGCATTTAATGTAGTTATTAAAGCATATCGTCTAGACAAAGCATCCGCAACTACATTATCTTTAACTGTTTTATATTTTATCACATAAGAGAATGTTTCAATGAATTCCACCCATCGGGCATGCCGTTTACTTAACTTACATTGTCCCTTTAACTATTTAAGGGATTCATGGTCTGTATGAATTACAAGTTCATTAGGCAGCAAGTAATGTTTTCATACTTGACGTGCACGAACCAATGCCAAAAGTTATTTATCATAAGTTGAGTAATTTAATTGTGCACCATTCAACTTTTCACTAAAATAAGCAATTGGTTGCTTATCTTGCATTAAAACAGCGCCAATGCCAATTCCTAAAGCATCACACTCAAGTTCAAAAGTGTTAGTAAAATCAGGTAATTTAAGAATAGGAGCAGAACATAACTTAGCTTTTAGGGTTTGAAAAGCCTTTTCTTCAGTTTCACCCCATTTGAAACCTACAGAGTTTTTAATAACTTCTGTTAATGAGGCAGCAATAGTGGAGAAATCTTTCACAAATCGTCTATAAAAACTAGCTAAATCATGGAAAGATCTCACCTCAGTTATCGGTTTAGGAGTTGGCCACTCCTGGATTGCCTTAACTTTGTCCTCATCGACATGAATACCTTGAGCACTAACTATGAAACCTAAAAATATTAGCTTATCACGGCAAAATGTGCATTTATAAAGGTTGGCAAACAATTTTTCAGCTCTTAGAATGTCTAAAACCGTTCTAACATGGAAAACATGATCATTTAATGTTGTTGAGTAAATTAAAATGTCATCAAAGTAAACTACCACAAATTTACCCAAGTGAGGCCTTAAAACGTGATTCATTAATCTCATGAATGTACTCGGTGCATTAGTAAGGCCGAAAGGCATAACTAACCATTCATATAATCCAAATTTTGTTTTAAAGGTTGTTTTCCATTCATCCCCTTCCCTCATTCTAATTTGATGATAACTGCTTTTTAAATCAATTTTAGTGAATATAGTTGAACCATGTAATTCATCAAGCATGTCATCAAGTTGAGGAATAGGATGTCTATGCTTTACCATTACTTTGTTGATTGGACAAAAATCAACAAACATACGATACGTACCATCTTTCTTAGGTACCAGTAAGACAGGAACGACACAAGGGCTTAAGCTTTCACGAATGTACCCTTTGTCTTATAAATCTTCAACTTGCCTTTGCAATTCCTTTGTCTCCTCGGGGTTGCTTCTATAGGCTGGTCGATTTGGATTGGAAGCTCCGGGTACTAAGTCAATTTGGTGTTCTATCCTACGTAAAGGTGGTAAATCGTTAGGGGCCTCACTAAAACATCCTCATAATCCTGCAAAAGACATTGAAACACACTAGGAAAATTCTCATTAATGTTAGATAGAGATAAATAATTTTGCCTAAACCTCACAAGGATACAAGGCTGTTTATTGAGTAGGGCTCTCCCCACATCTTTTTTTGTTGCAAATAAAATTTTCACTCTAGTTTTACCACTTGCGGATTCACTCACCTTTGGGCCATTTAAATTTTGACTTTTTTCACTACTAGCCTCTTTTCTCTCTATCTTTTTTATTTGTCCTTTCCCCCTCACCCCCTCACAAAATTTCATCATTTTCAATTGATCTTTATATACATCATTCGGATTTAAAGGAGCAAAAGTGATTTTTTGGCCTTTAAACACAAGAGAGTATCTATTGAGCTTACCTTGGTGTGTAACATCACGATCAAATTGCCAAGGCCGTCCAAGGAGCAAGTGTGCCGCATGCATTGGGACCACATCACACCATACCTCATCCTCGTAATTCCTGAGCTTAAAAGTGATCAAGGACTATTTTGTAACTTTAACTTTCGAGCATTCATTAAGCCACTGAAGGTGATACGGCTTAGGGTGCTTGGTACAAGGCAACTTTAAGGAATCCACCAAATAACTACTAACTACATTCAAACAACTCCCACTATCAATAATAAGTGAACATAAGTTACCTTTTATAAAACACCTGGAATGGAAAATATTGGTCCTTTGGTTATCCAAATCGTCTCTCATTTGGATGTTAAGGGTGCGGCGGAGTACAAGGCACTGAAAATCGGGAAAGTCCCCTTCTTTTGGTTGTTCAACCAACTCTTCTTCATTAGCACTATCATCCACAAGTTTGGGCATTTCCAGATCTGTTTTATTAGAGTCGGAAGTGTACTCACCATTATCTTTCATAAGAAGAAATCTTGTGTTAGGGCATTCTCTACTATAATGACCACGCCCTTTGCACTTAAAACATTCAATCTCACGAGTCTTCTTTACATTCAAATCACCTAAATTGGGCTGCTTAAAAGGTGTTTGCGTTTTAGTAGGAGCCCCTTTCTTCTAATCTGATTGCTTATTACCACTACTCAAAGAAGACTTATTAGTAACAGTAGGTGGTTTCGAACATTTAAAATCAGAATTGGAAGTGTTACCTCGATAATATTGTGAAGTAGAGAAGGAACTAGCCCTTTGTTCTTTTAATTGTTGCTCGATCTCAATGGCTTTATGAACTGCTTCTTCTAAATCAATGTATGTTTGTAGCCTTAATGTATTAGCAATTGACCTATTTAAACCATCAATAAATTGAACCATAGTTGTTTCATCCTCCTCCTCTACATTAGCTCTCTGAATGAGCATTTCCATCTCCTTAAAGTATTCATCTACCGTCCTACTACCTTGAACAAGTCGTCTAAGTTTTGTTTTAACCTCACTATAGTAATGAGGCGGAATAAATATTTTACGCATGACTTGTTTCAACTCATCCCATGTCGTAATCTCACGTTCATAATTCCTATGACTATTTACCCCAAGTTGAGTCCACCAACTTAATGCATAATCTGAAAATTCCAATGTTGTTAACGGTACTTTTTCTTTATCTGGACATTTATAATAGCGAAACATAAGCTCAAGTTTAGATTCCCATTCACAATAAGCTTCTGAATCATTCTTACCACGAAATTGAGGAATTGTGAATTTTGCTTTTGCCAAAGAGGGCTGTCCGCGATCATGACATTCATAGTTAGCTCCAGGGACACGTCTAGGAGTGTGCCTATGAGCACGAGGCTGGTTATCCACGTCATCTTTAATTGGACCCCGATACTGAGGCTCTTGATCGAATCGCATCTCATTGATAGTAGCACTCAATGTTCGAAGTATGGCATTTGTTTGTTTGAGTGCAGCAGCCTATTCGTCTAACTGGTGTTGGATCTCTTTAAATTTATCATGGACATCATTATGGTCATCATTAACTTGACCAATTCTAGGCATTTTTTTTTGGAATACCTGCAAAACAAACACTCAACACTCAAAAAGGAAAATTAAATTCTCAAAGAGGTAGAATTCAGTCTTGTGAGTTCTTTAGTAGAGTCTATATCAATTAATTAGAAAGTGTATAAACCGTAACTACTAAAGAATCCTACTTTGCACTAGGAGTCCAAAAAGTAACGAGACACCAATTGATTTGTGTCGCACCGAGGAAGAATTGTGCACACTTTTAAATCCTACAAACACATGAAACAAGAAGGTGTTAGATAGTGTAAAGGAAGAATAAAAGCAAAACAAATGAAATCCTACAGCTAAGAATCAATAAAAATTGCTGATACCCAATAACCCGAAAAACTATGGAGTAACTTGACAACTTTATTTGAGGTGTTCCCGATCTCCAAAAATCATGAAATTTAAACTAGAATGTCATTAAATATTGCATATTTGATCTGGAAAGTTTCGACACTAAACTCAATCCGCTGAATATTTTTTTGAATTTTTATTTGATTTTGTCTCTTTCTATTTTTTTGACTTTTTCTACTGATTTTTTTTTGCGGGAAATATTTTTTTATATTCTATCACAGTTCCATAAATATTCATATAAAATTTTAGACCAATCGGACAATGCTTACCCACTCAAATGAATTTTTCCCAAAAATTTTTCTAGGTAAAACTGCTGTTTGCTGGAAATCAGTATAGAAATCAACCAAGAACACCCAAAACTCCCAAAATCTGATACCAAATGATAGAGGATCACGCGCGGACCAAGATTGAGTTGTCAAGTCACGGAAATGTCCAACGAGATCTACAAACACTTAGGCTGAAACGGAAATAGAAAACAGAAAATTAACCTCAAAGATCAAGAAACCCAAATCGAGATAGAAAATAGAATACTTCGGCGGCAAGAAATCTAGAAAATATGTATAAAGGACGTTTCTTGATGCCAAAGAATGTTGTAAAAACAAATCTTGAAGTTTGGAATGGCTGAAACGCAACAAGAACAATAAAACAAGTTAACCAATAATTCAGCACAAGCAGAAAAAATTAAAGAGGAATAAATAGCAACAAAGATAAAGAAAGTCCTAAGAAGCCTTGAAATCAAGAAAGATTTAACAACTCCCTTCAATCGGCTCCAATCTACCCTTCAATGTAGAAACAGGGCAAGAAGAAGGTTGAAGATGGCTCCCACAATCTAAAATATTATTAAAACTACTTCTAAAGAAAACTCAAGAGAAAATTCTTGGAGAAACTCAAAGAGAGTTCTCATTCAACAAAAATCTGATTTCATTCTAATTGATTGCTAAGGGTGGCCAGCCAAGCCATATTATAGGCCTTTTAACTATTTTTCTAACCCTACTAGGAAAACAAAAAAAATAAAAACCCTAATTATTAACTTCAAGGGAAATTCGGCCAAGGCTTTTAATAGGCCTCTCGGGCTGAATTTTACATAGGAATTTATTCATAAAGTCTAAAAATTAAAACTAAGTATTTAAAGAATTAAAATCTTACAAATTAGGCCACTTTGACAATTTGGCCTGATTTTCAACTAAGTCTAATTTAAACTTCTTGGTTGGGCTTGGAACATCTTATTGGGTCGTATCGTCATGATCTTGGCCTTGTAATCCGTTCTCTCCTGAAATTGGCTCGTTGGTGCTCGTAACTGAGATCCAATGCGCTTTAGCTGCAAGATTCAGTTTCTTGGGCGAAGATTTCCAAGATTTGAAATCTTAATTTTCTTGATTCTTGAAATCGCTCAAAATTGCAAATTTGGATGAAGATTTGGTTTCTTGATTTTCTTGGAAGCAAGAAAGTGAATCTGGATTTTCTTTTTCCTTTTTGTACGCATCTAAGGCCTTGCTAATGAAGTCTTGAACGGTTCCATTTAGTTTCATACGCATTTTCCTGGCCTTTGACCTCATTATTGGGCCTTGTGGTAATTTGAACCCATCACGTTCTTGAGCTTGAATTGGGCCTTTATGACTCGTATCAGATTTTCCATCCATGTTTCTCCACTATAGAAGAGATAGCTTCAGAATAACCCATAAATGGAGCATCTTAAAAAAAGAACCCTTTTTCCATAAAAAATGGTCGCTTTGATATGTTCTAGGTATACTTATCTTCGACGATTTTGTTAAAAATTATTCATGGAGGCACATGTATAACACCCCAAACCAGGCCTAAAAGTTACGGTCGAATCTGGCATGTCACATTGAAGTGTCTTTCGAAAGATTGGACTCATTGGTAAAAGTTTGTTTCTAGGCTTAAAAACCCCGTAATTATTATTTAACAAATCATCTAGCCAAATTATTTTCCTTGTTGTCTACTTTTGATATAAAAGGTTGATCTAAAATCGCGGAAGCTTTTGAAAACTATAATTTTTAAATTTCGTGTCTTTGAAAACAGTATTTATTTTGAAGATTCGTCATCTCCTAAACTAGCAATTTAAAATAAGTAAGCAAGAGCCAATTAAACATTTAAACAAACTTAAAGACCTTACTACATAAAGAAAACCCAACATAAACATTAAATGTAAATGAAAGAAAATGTAGAACTGCTACAGTTGTGTGGCCACCTCCAAGTCCCTCACAGCACCAAATCGCCTAAGGCTGAGGATTACCTGAACAGTTAAAAGGAAAGAATGAGTTTATGAAACTCAGTGTGGAATCCCCTATCAGTCAATCAGTATACAACAAGCAGTGACAGTCTAGGCCTGAGCCCTATTCAGTAACAGTACAGTGTGGGCCTTAGCCTAATACAGTAACAATGTGGGCCTTAGCCCAATACAGTATCAGTATAGTGCAATAATACAACCCATCCCAATCCAGCCAACACACCACTCCGTACCACCAACACACCATGTGGGGATAAAATCGACCGACTTAGCCAACACACCAATATCGTAGCAAAACTGCCAGTAAAATAAACGACATATAGCCATCAATAGGTCCACACTTCCTCCAAATATAACAACCCATCCCCATGCAATATGTCGTGACATAATTTCGTATGTGTATGCAAAATGTCATGCTCAATCACAGTTATACATATCATGAGCAAATTAGTCATAACATAAGGCCATAACAGTCATTTCATCTCCTAAGGGTATAACAGTCATTTTACCCTGTGGGTGTATTTCGATCATTTTACCCTGTAAGGGTAATTCAGTCATTTTACCCTATGGGAGTAATTCGGTCATTTTACCCTGTGGGGGTAATTCGATCATTTTACCCTGTGGGCTTAATTTGATCATTTTACCTTGTGGGGGTAATTCAATCATCTTACCCTGTGGGGGTAATTCAGTCATTTTACCCTGTGGGGGTAATCCGGTCATTTATTGACCTCTCGAAAGGTCTGCAGTCGCCGCGAGCGACTCAGGTAACCTAAATAATCATAATAGTGTAAATGGGCCCAAGGCCCAATACTCGACCCAAGTGGGCCCACACGCTTGTGCAGCCCGCTCAGCCCAGATTTTGTCACGGCTATGGAATCCACATAGCCCAATGCAGTTTTTGTCTTAAATCGTGGATTTCGTCTATGTGGGTCCCACAAGCCCACTGAGCCCACATGGCCCATTTCGGCCCAAGCCCATGAATTTGCTCATGGAGGCCTCTATAGTCAAACGCCCATGTTTCGTTGGTTGGGCTTGCCACATGAGTGATAGTACACCTATGTGGTCTCAAACGCTGTATTTTTGGCTTTTCGGCTTTTTGCTGTTCTACAGTTGAATGGGGTGTTTGCACACCTGACACGATTTTTTGCACACAAACGCTCCTGATGTGAGCAGCACCTGAGAACGACAATTCCATGCCAAAATTAGTCATGACTTAAACTACTACCATTAAGCCAACAACAAACGATCTCTAAATATATTGCTTACCCTAACCATTCTGAAAGATGAAAAGAGCTATCCCGCAGGAAAACCCCGTTCGTTACAATTTGTTGCTGCCAAAACAAAATTTGACACAACGGAGAGTTAGGAACCTCTCAAAAAAATAAATAATAAATGAAAACTTCTCCAAATCAAGTGACGCATAGCCCTCTTACCAAAAGACTTACCCACCGATGCAGCCAAAGTTGAAAAGACTGAAGACCGTTTAAGGAAGAAATAGATAGTAAAGAGAGAATGAAGTCAAGAGAAACGAAACAAAAGATGTGGGTAAAAAAAAGATAGAATCCGGCTATGGAGGCATAGGAAAAAAAACCAAAAAAGAAAGATGGTAGAGGAGGAAGAGAGTAACGTTAGACTTGTTGGAGGGATTCTGGGAAAAAAATGAAACCGAATTTGGGAAAAGAATTAATTAAAATTAGATATTCCCTCAATCCCATATTTTTTCCTAAAATCTCTCCAAATATCCCTCCTCAATTCTCTCTATGACCAGTTCAAACTCCATTTAGAAGTATTACAATCTGACTCTACCACCCAGACGAATTAGGCATCAAAATAAATACTCCTTTTTTGATGTGCCACCACTCGAACCTTAGACCCCATGTACACTCCACACGCCCCTTACCACTAGACCAACAATTCCTTTGTATCATATTTTAACCACAATACTTTAAGAACCTACTATCTAGATCCAAGGAATTTATTCACTTAAAATAAAAAAATTGCATAAGCCAAGGCTTGAACCCTCGACTTCTCAAACACTTCCAAACACTCCTAAATCTCTTAACCACTGAAGCAAGCATTCATTTATGTTACTTCCTTGCACAATTAAATATTTATGTGTAGTCTCTTATCTGTTCCCTTGTTCAAAACCTATTTCTTCTATGCCCAAAATTTAGGGTGTTACAACATGAGTGGAAAAGGATGGTGCTTGGTGAGCCATTGTATCGATAATAGTGACTGGAAATATAAAAAAAATTATGATTTGAATTGTAGCAGCCTGTTTAACTGAAATAAGAATAATGGTTTCGGGACCACAAATTTGTAACACCCCGAACCCGAGACCGACACCGGAGTCGGACACGAGATGTTAACAAACTTTGAAAAATTTTTCCAGACACTGCCTAGTCTGAGTACTAGTCGCTTCAAAAATCATATCTTGAGTTTCACAACTCGAAAATCAGTTTTGTGATTTTTCCCTGAAACTAGACTCATGTCCCCACCTATGTATTTTTTTCTAGAATTTTTGGTTGGGCCAATTAGTACAGTTTATTAGTCAAAGTCTCCCATGTTACAGGAGTGGACTACACTGACCTTTTCCCATTACGACTGGGATATCTCTCTGCACAGAGCTTCAATACTGATGCCGTTTGTTTCTATGGAAACTAGACTCAGAGAGGAATCCATAAATATATGGTATGACCCCTAATTATCTCTGGTCAATTTATAGTGAATTTCCAAAGTCGGAACAGGGAATCCAGAAACTGTTCTGGCCCTGTTCCACAAGAACCCGAATATCTCTTACTGTACTGTTCTTATGATTGTTTCGTTACTTCCATATGAAAGTAGATTCATCAAGGTTCGATTACATAATTTATTCACTATTTAATTCCACTCCTACGAATTCTTGTGATTTTTCCAATCCACACCACTGCTGCTATCAGCTTCTGTTTTCAAAGTAAACCTTACCTAATTTGGGGTTTCATGGGCCAACTAAGGCCTTGTCATACATAAGCCCACATATGATCATACTTAGCCATTCCAGTGGCTGATCATTTGCTCAACACTTCCATTCCAACTATAGTTACATCATGAAACCATCTATACATTCATAAACACGAATGGTCTAATGCCATACTCCACTTCTACAAGCCATTTTCGCATGGCTGTACACTTATACATTTCATAAAGTACTCGAAAAACAACAATGGGTAGTCCTATACATGCCATATCAAGATTCAACCAAAATAGTACCCAAAAGAGCCTTTGATAGTGTGGGCGACTTCGACTTCAAGATCCCGAGTCCGATAGCTGGAGAACCAAAAATCTATAAAACAGAGGAGCAATGTAACGAGTAAGCAATTTATGCTTAGTAAGTTTGAGCAAGGAATTCCAGCATAAACAAAGAATATCACACATTTAGCTAAACGGAATATTTCATAATACGCAATTTATCGATATTAAACTTGCTTCACAACATTAACAACCCTTATGCACATACACAATAGACTAACTTAGCCGAAGGCCGATAGCTCGTTTATCAACTGAGCAAACATTTATTTGTAAGGGCTCGATTAAATTCAACACATACGTAACATATCCCCATATTGGGATGTTTTTCGAGTATTCGCTGGAATTTTACAGCAAGCTCATTCATTACCAAATCACGTACCTTCGGGATTTAACCGGATATAGCTCCTCGTTCAAATGCCTTCGGGACATAGCCCGGATTTAGTAACTCACACAATGCCTTCGGGACATAACCCGGATTTAACAATTCGCACGAATGCCTTCGGGACTTAACCCGGATTTAACAACTCGCACGAATGCCTTCGGGACTTAACCCGGATTTAGTATCTCGCACAAAGGCCTTCGGATCTTAATCCGGATATATTCACTTAGCACAAAGCCTTCGGGACTTAGCCCGGACAGCATTCAATTAATCATGCACATCTAACAATAATTCATGGCACATTCATATTTCATTTTCGTTTACGAAACTCAAACACAAGGCACATATTGTCCTTGCACATTCGGCTCAATAGCCACACATAGAGCATGATTTAATCACATCGAAATTTAAGCTCTCTTACTCAAGAACTTACCTCGGGTGTTGTCGAACGATTCCGCTAGCTATTCAACCACTTTTTCCTTCCCTTTATCGGTTTTATTTCCCCTTTGCTCTTGAGCTTAATCAAACAAATAAATTGATTTCATCATTTAGGCATCAAAAGATGAACACAAGGCACTTAGCCCATATTTATACATTAGACATTAAAGTCTCATACATGCAAAAATCATGCATCAACACAACATATTAGCTAATTTCTTTCCCCTTGGCCGAATATGCATGTCCATTTTTGGGGTCGATTTCAACACTCAATACACACATATACACACTAGTAAAGCATCCTCCCCCTTTTCATCAATTTAACACATGCATTGCTCATTAACATGCAAAGTTACATTCGGCCTTAGCACACATCTTGCTAGCCGATTCTTCTCCATTTAGCAACCAATGCACATATGTGCTCACACAAAAATGCTAAAAAGGAGGTTCAAGAATCATCAAGCCATCATCACATGCATCATTAACAAGCTTCATATTTTGCATGCAATGGCATTAACACAACCTCCACCTAGGCCGAATCTTAACTCATCCTCATGCCTCATCACCACAACATCAAACATCAACCAAGAATGATGCATCCATGGTCAAGTGCCATTTCCATCACATAGCAAGATTTAGACCATGGGTTAGGTAGAACTCAAGCTAACAACTAAAACATGCATGCCTCTCATGGAACATCATCAAACATACCTTAGCCTAGCTACATGCATGGCCGAATCTCTTCACCTTTCTTCTTCTTTCCTCCTTAAAATTTTTTGGCCAAGGATGAACCAAAGGATGAGAAAATTTTTCTTTGTTTTTCTTTCTAGTTTTGGCAAGCATGAAGATGAGAAAAGGATGAACAAAATTCCCCCTTTCTCTTCTTTAGCTCACGACAATGGGGGGGGGACAAACACTACACACACATTTTTTTTTCTTTTGTTTTCCATTTCTTTATTACCCATACTCCTTATTTTATTCTTCCATTAACAAAACATGTTTCATGACATGTTTTGCCCATCATTCCTTGTCATGGCCGGCCACTACTCATTAGGGGGGGGAAATTTGACATGCAAGTCCCCCCTTTGTCCACATGCACTAATAGGTCCTCACACATTGACCTATCACATTTTTGAATTTTCTCACATAAGTCCTATTGACTAAATTCACATGCAATCAACCAAATCGAAGCTTGAAATTTTCACACATTCATAATTACATATTCTACACAATAAGTATCACATTCAAACATTTCGGTGACTCGGTTTAGCGGTCCCGAAACCACTTCCCGACTAGGGTCAACTTTGGGCTGTCACAACTCTCCCCCACTTAAGAAATTTTCGTCCCCGAAAATCTTACCGGTAAATAGGTTTGGGTATCGTTCTTTCATCGAGCTCTCGGTCTCCCAAGTAGCTTCCTCGATCCCGTGTTTGAGCCATAACACCTTTACTAGCGGAACTCTTTTGTTTCGCAACTCCTTCACTTCACGAGCTAGGATACGCATCGGTTCTTCTTCATAGCTCATGTCGACTTGAATTTCAACCTCCGATGGGCTAATTATGTGCGATGGATCAGATCGATAGCGTCGAAGCATCGAAACATGAAAGACGTCATGAATCTTTTCAAGCTCCGGGGGCAAAATCAATCTATATGCAACCGGACCAACTCGTTCGGAGATTTTGTACGGCCCAATGAATCTTGGGCTCAACTTGCCCTTACGGCCGAACCTGAGTATCTTTTTCCAAGGTGAAACCTTAAGGAACACTTTGTCTCCCACCTGATACTCGATGTCTTTTCGTTTCAAATCTGCGTACGATTTCTGACGATCCGTGGCTACCTTCAGAATTTCACGGATTACCTTTACTTTCTGTTCAGCATCTCTAATCAAATCAACTCCGAAAATTTTTCTTTCACCGAGCTCGGTCCAAAACAATGGTGTACGGCATTTACGACCGTACAAAGCCTCGTAAGGTGCCATCTTAATACTTGATTGAAAACTATTGTTGTAAGCGAATTCAACCAAAGGTAAATACCGTTCCCATGAACTACTGAACTCGAGGATGCAACATCTCAACATATCCTCAAGTATCTGAATTATCCTCTCGAATTGACCATCGGTTTGGGGGTGAAAAGCAGTGCTAAAATGCAGCTTGGTACCCAGAGCTTCTTGCAATTTCTTCCAAAATCGTGAGGTGAATCTCGGATCTCTATCCGACACGATAGAAACAGGTACCCCGTGTAATCTCACAATTTGATAAACGTACAATTCAGCTAGTTTATCCAATGAAAAATCCGTACGTACGGGGATGAAATGAGCCGACTTAGTCAGTCTATCAACAATAACCCATATCGCATCCTTCTTACTTGCTGACAAAGGCAGTCCGGACACAAAGTCCATTGTGACTCGATCCCATTTCCACTCGGGTATCATGATCGGCTGGAGTAATCCTGAAGGCACTTGATGTTCCGCTTTCACTTGTTGACATATTAAACATCTCGAAACAAAGTCAGAGATGTCCCGTTTCATACCATGCCACCAAAATTGACGTTTCAAATCGTTGTACATTTTCGTACTCCCCGGGTGAATTGACATTCGGCTACAATGGGCTTCGTTCAGAATCATCGAAATGAGTTCCGAATTCCTTGGAACACACAAACGATTTCTGAACCTCAAACAATCATCATCATCAATTTGAAACTCCGATTCCTCGTTCGGAAAACACTTAGCCCGTTTTGCAACCAATTCATCATCGACTTTCTGAGCTTCACGAATTTGGTGAGTCAATAATGGTTTAGCTTTTAATTCAGCTACTAACACACTGTCTGGTAGAACAGACAAATGCACGTTCATCGCTCGTAAAGCAAACAATGACTTCCGGCTTAAGGCGTCCGCAACCACGTTAGCCTTTCCCGGGTGGTAATCAATGACAAGCTCGTAATCTTTCAACAACTCAAGCCAACGTCTTTGTCGCAGATTCAAGTCTCGTTGAGTCATCAAATATTTGAGACTTTTGTGATCCGAAAATACATGGCACTTCTCACCAAACAGATAATGTCACCATATTTTTAAAGCAAACACGATGGCAGCTAGTTCGAGATCATGGGTCGGATAATTCCTCTCGTGAGGCTTCAATTGTCTCGACGCATAGGCCACGACTCGACCTTCTTGCATCAATACGCAACCCAACCCAAGTAGGGATGCGTCACTATAAATGACAAACTCTTTACCTGATTCGGGTTGCACCAAAATTGGAGCTTCAGTCAAATGAGTTTTCAGTTGGTTGAAACTTTTCTGACATTTCTCCGTCCACTCGAACTTAACATCCTTTTGAAGTAGCTTCGTCATTGGTGTGGCTATCATCGAGAAACCTTTCACAAATCGTCGGTAATAACCGGCGAGCCCCAAAAAGCTCCGAACTTCAGTAATATTTCTCGGAGGTTTCCAGTCAAGTATGGCTGAAATTTTGTTCGGGTCAACTCGAATACCCGACGCGGATACCACATGACCCAAGAAGCTAACCTCTCTTAACCAGAACTCACACTTACTGAACTTAGCATATAACTGCTTATCCCGCAAAATTTGCAGCACTAGCCTCAGATGCTCAGCATGTTCGGTCTCATCTCTTGAATAGACCAAAATGTCATCAATGAACACAACTACGAACTGATCCAAATACGGTCTGAAGATCCGATTAATCAAATCCATAAATACCGTAGGGGCATTAGTGAGCCCAAACGGCATCACTAAGAATTCGTAGTGACCATATCTCGTTCTGAAGGCAGTTTTGGGAATATCTGGATCTCGAATTCGCAACTGATAATAGCCCGATCTCAAATCTATTTTTGAGAACACTGAGGTTCCCTTCAGTTGGTCGAACAAATCATCGATGCGCGGCAACGGATATTTGTTCTTTATCGTCACTTTATTCAGCTGACGATAGTCAATGCACAACCTCATGGTTCCGTCCTTCTTTTTCACAAACAATACTGGTGCACCCCAAGGTGAGAAACTTGGTCGAGCGAAACCTCTATCCGTCAGTTCTTGCAACTGAGCTTTCAACTCCTTTAACTCAGTTGGTGCCATACGATACGGAGCTATCGAAATCGGCGTAGTCCCAGGTACAAGCTCAATACCAAACTCTACCTCCCGAACAGGTGGTAAACCCGTAATTCTTCCGGAAAAACATCCGGGTATTCACAAACCACCGGCACAGATTCGGGTTTCTTTTCTAATTCTTTGTCATCAAGCACATATGCAAGGTATGCTTCGCACCCTTTTCTTACATATTTCTGTGCCAACATTGCTGATATTATAGCTGGCATCCCCTCCAAGTCCGCAGACTCAATTCGGACTACTTCGTTATTTGCGCACCTCAAATCAATAGTCTTGCTCTTGCAATTCACAATCGCATCATGCGCGGTCAACCAATCCAACCAAGGATAACATCAAATTCATCAAACGGCAAAAGCATCAAGTCTGCTGGAAAACAGGAACCTCGAATTTCCAGGGGACATTTCTTACACACTTTGTCGACAAGCACGTAACGACCCAAGGGATTTGACACCCGAATTACGAACTCAGTAGACTCAATAGGTAAAGTCTTACTGGATGCTAAGGTTTCACATATGTAAGAATGAGTAGAACCGGGGTCAATCAAAGCAATTACATTAGTATCAAAGAGGGTGAATGTACCGGTAATAACATCAGGCGAAGAAGCATCCTCGCGGGCACGTATAGCATAAGCTCTAGCAGGCGCACGGGCTTCGGATCTGGTTATATCATCTCTAGATCCTCTCTGACCACCACCAGCATTGCCCATATTTCCATATGGTCTACCTCGAGCAGTGGTAGCACCCGGTCTCCCACTCTGATTTGCATTCTGTCCCGACAACCTCGGGCAATCTTTAATGAAGTGGTCCACTGATCCGTATTTGTAACAGGAGCGGTCAGGAAATCTACAACTCCCCGAATGCCATTTACCGCAATATCGGCATTTCGTCCTGTCTCGACGTTCATTCCCAACACTGGCGACCGAAGTGCCTCGTGTACCCACAGGGGGTCGATCACGATCTCGTCCAAAAAGGCCCGAAGTGCCTCTAAACTGGCCTGCATCATCTCGAAATCTCTTCGATGTCTGTTGAAGAGACCTTCCCGAGGACCTTTTACGAAACTCTCCAGTTCCCTCATCAACTCTTTGCTTTTCTTTTCTAAGCTCTTCGGCTTTACAAGCTCGTTCAACAAGTACCACGAACTCTCGTATTTCAAGAACGCCAACGAACATCTTTATATCTTCATTCAGCCCATCCTCGAAGCGTTTACACATAATAGCTTCGGACGAAACACATTCCCGAGCGTATTTGCTAAGTCTAACAAATTTTCGCTCGTAATCAGTAACCGACATGGAGCCTTGCTTAAGCTCAAGAAATTCCTTCCGTTTTTGATCAACAAATCTCTGACTGATATACTTTTTCCGAAACTCAGTTTGGAAAAACTCCCAAGTTACTTGCTCTCGGGGCACAATAGAAGTCAGAGTACTCTACCAATAGTAGGCAGAATCACGTAGCAAGGAGATAGCACACTTTAGGCATTCATCGGGTGTACAAGATAGCTCATCGAGTACCCGGATAGTGTTGTCCAGCCAAAATTCAGCTTGCTCGGCATCATCGCTATCCATAGCCTTAAATTCAGTAGCCCCATGTTTTCGGATTCTGTCAACTGGGGGCTTATTTGACCTTATTTGGTCCATTACCGGTGGTATTGTAGGTGCGGGGGTAGTATTTTTCGGGAATGGAGGTTGTGGAACAGCCATATTAGTTCGAATGTATTGGTTAAACCAATCATTCATCACGCTATAGAATGCTTGTCTAGCTTCATCATTCGGATTACTAGCATTAGGTTGAGAGTCCGCCGGCACTGTCCCTTGTGCGGGAGCAGGCGCTACACTCTCAAGATCATCAGCTACCTCTCGGTCACGATCGGGATCCATTACTATAAATAAACACATTTACGATGGTCAGAAATCACCACACTATCAAGTAATCACATAAAATGGCATGTATAGCTAGACCCAAAACATTACGGTAGTCCTAGAATCGACTAAACCTGGCTCTGATACCAATAAAAATGTAACACCCCGAACCCGAGACCGACACCGGAGTCGGACACGAGATGTTAACAAACTTTGAAAAATTTTTCCAGACACTGCCCAGTCTGAGTACTAGTCGCTTCAAAAATCATATCTTGAGTTTCACAACTCGAAAATCAGTTTTGTGATTTTCCCTGAAACTAGACTCATGTCCCACCTATGTATTTTTTTCTAGAATTTTTGGTTGGGCCAATTAGTACAGTTTATTAGTCAAAGTCTCCCATGTTACAGGAGTCGACTACACTGACCTTTTCCCATTACGACTGGGATATCTCTCTGCACAGAGATTCAATACTGATACCGTTTGTTTCTATGGAAACTAGACTCAGAGAGCAATCCATACATATATGGTATGACCCCTAATTATCTCTGGTCAATTTATAGTGAATTTCCAAAGTCGGAACAGGGAATCCAGAAACTGTTCTGGCCCTGTTCCACAAGAACCCGAATATCTCTTGCTGTACTGTTCCTATGATTGTTTCGTTACTTCCATATGAAAGTAGATTCATCAAGGTTCGATTACATAATTTATTCACTATTTAATTCCACTCCTACGAATTCTTGTGATTTTTCCAATCCACACCACTGCTGCTATCAGCTTCTGTTTTCAAAGTAAACCTTACCTAATTTGGGGTTTCATGGGCCAACTAAGGCCTTGTCATACATAAGCCCACATATGATCATACTTAGCCATTCCAGTGGCTGATCATTTGCTCAACACTTCCATTCCAACTATAGTTACATCATGAAACCATCTATACATTCATAAACACGAATGGTCTAATGCCATACTCCACTTCTACAAGCCATTTTCGCATGGCTGTACACTTATACATTTCATAAAGTACTCGAAAAACAACAATGGGTAGTCCTATACATGCCATATCAAGATTCAACCAAAATAGTACCCAAAAGAGCCTTTGATAGTGTGGGCGACTTCGACTTCAAGATCCCGAGTCCGATAGCTGGAGAACCAAAAATCTATAAAACAGAGGAGCAATGTAACGAGTAAGCAATTTATGCTTAGTAAGTTTGAGCAAGGAATTCCAGCATAAACAAAGAATATCACACATTTAGCTAAACGGAATATTTCATAATACGCAATTTATCGATATTAAACTTGCTTCACAACATTAACAACCCTTATGCACATACACAATAGACTAACTTAGCCGAAGGCCGATAGCTCGTTTATCAACTGAGCAAACATTTATTTGTAAGGGCTCGATTAAATTCAACACATACGTAACATATCCCCATATTGGGATGTTTTCGAGTATTCGCTGGAATTTTACAGCAAGCTCATTCATTACCAAATCACGTACCTTCGGGATTTAACCGGATATAGCTCCTCGTTCAAATGCCTTCGGGACATAGCCCGGATTTAGTAACTCACACAATGCCTTCGGGACATAACCCGGATTTAACAATTCGCACGAATGCCTTCGGGACTTAACCCGGATTTAACAACTCGCACGAATGCCTTCGGGACTTAACCCGGATTTAGTATCTCGCACAAGGCCTTCGGATCTTAATCCGGATATATTCACTTAGCACAAAGCCTTCGGGACTTAGCCCGGACAGCATTCAATTAATCATGCACATCTAACAATAATTCATGGCACATTCATATTTCATTTTCGTTTACGAAACTCAAACACAAGGCACATATTGTCCTTGCACATTCGGCTCAATAGCCACACATAGAGCATGATTTAATCACATCGAAATTTAAGCTCTCTTACTCAAGAACTTACCTCGGGTGTTGTCGAACGATTCCGCTAGCTATTCAACCACTTTTTCCTTCCCTTTATCGGTTTTATTTCCCCTTTGCTCTTGAGCTTAATCAAACAAATAAATTGATTTCATCATTTAGGCATCAAAAGATGAACACAAGGCACTTAGCCCATATTTATACATTAGACATTAAAGTCTCATACATGCAAAAATCATGCATCAACACAACATATTAGCTAATTTCTTTCCCCTTGGCCGAATATGCATGTCCATTTTTGGGGTCGATTTCAACACTCAATACACACATATACACACTAGTAAAGCATCCTCCCCCTTTTCATCAATTTAACACATGCATTGCTCATTAACATGCAAAGTTACATTCGGCCTTAGCACACATCTTGCTAGCCGATTCTTCTCCATTTAGCAACCAATGCACATATGTGCTCACACAAAAATGCTAAAAAGGAGGTTCAAGAATCATCAAGCCATCATCACATGCATCATTAACAAGCTTCATATTTTGCATGCAATGGCATTAACACAACCTCCACCTAGGCCGAATCTTAACTCATCCTCATGCCTCATCACCACAACATCAAACATCAACCAAGAATGATGCATCCATGGTCAAGTGCCATTTCCATCACATAGCAAGATTTAGACCATGGGTTAGGTAGAACTCAAGCTAACAACTAAAACATGCATGCCTCTCATGGAACATCATCAAACATACCTTAGCCTAGCTACATGCATGGCCGAATCTCTTCACCTTTCTTCTTCTTTCCTCCTTAAAATTTTTGGCCAAGGATGAACCAAAGGATGAGAAAATTTTTCTTTGTTTTTATTTCTAGTTTTGGCAAGCATGAAGATGAGAAAAGGATGAACAAAATTCCCCCTTTCTCTTCTTTAGCTCACGGCAATGGGGGGGGACAAACACTACACACACATTTTTTTTCTTTTGTTTTCCATTTCTTTATTACCCATACTCCTTATTTTATTCTTCCATTAACAAAACATGTTTCATGACATGTTTTGCCCATCATTCCTTGTCATGGCTGGCCACTACTCATTAGGGGGGGGAAATTTGACATGCAAGTCCCCCCTTTGTCCACATGCACTAATAGGTCCTCACACATTGACCTATCACATTTTTTAATTTTCTCACATAAGTCCTATTGACTAAATTCACATGCAATCAACCAAATCGAAGCTTGAAATTTTCACACATTCATAATTACATATTCTACACAATAAGTATCACATTCAAACATTTCGGTGACTCGGTTTAGCGGTCCCGAAACCACTTCCCGACTAGGGTCAACTTTGGGCTGTCACAAATTTGATGTGAAATATTTATTTTATTATTGTTTAATGTCTACAGTATGTTAGCAGGGTCATATAAAATTTCATTAAGAAATTTATTGTTTGAATGCTTAATTAAATAAAAAGGACTAAATCGTAAAAGCTGCAAAAGTAGAGCTCTAGAAGCTCAAGGTATTAAATAGCTATGAGACTTTAATATAAGAGGACTTAGATGGTAAATAGACCATTTATGTGGATAGTGGACATCCATGACGTGTTTTTTTGGAAATTTTAATAAGACATTAAGGTTTTGTAATTAAGTAAAATAAGTTAAGTTAATATTAGTAAAAGATGAAATAAAACATTATCTTCTTCATTCTAAACCCTAAAGAACCAGCCACCATTGCTAAAATAAGGAGAAAGTTTTAGCCAATCAAAATTACCTTGCATGTAAGTGATTTTTATCTCATTTTTAATGATTTTTATGTTTTTGAAGTCGTTGTAGCTTAATCTATCTAGATCAGGGACTACTTTGCAAAGATAGTAAAGGATTAGGGCTTTTCTATGAACATGTTTGAATGGTTTTGAAGTTTAATGAAATATTATGAGTCCTTGTTAATAAATAAACAACTTTTGTAAAGTGATTTTTGATGAAATTATCATTTAGGGACTTCTTTATTAAAGTAGTAAAATATCATGATGAAATTATGAATTGGTAATTTTTGTGGTTTGATATGAGTTCCTATGTAAATCGACTAGAATGGTATGTGGATGAAATTTCATAAATCTCTATTTACGAGTTTAAGGACTAAACTGTAAAAAGGTTAAAATGTTAGGGGCAAAAACATAATTACGTATAAATATGGATTATGGATTGAATTGAATTTTTGGGATTGATTGAAACACTTAATTTAATATAATAATTTATTTAGATCAAGATAAATCTCAACCGAATTTAAAAAGAGGAAAGGCGAAATCACAGATTAGCTCAGTCGTGCTCTTATGCTCTAATCGTCAATGTAAGTTCATAGTATTTCTATACGTAATTGAGTTTCTACTTGTTTGTTACAATATAGTTATGTAATTATTTGCTTACACTTAATTATACCCTTGAATTGTGCTTACATTCCCCTGTTTGTACTTCGATACCCCTGAATTGCACTTACATGCCCCTGTTTGTACTTCGATACCCCTTAATTACACTTACTTGCCCTTATTCATACTTCGGTACACCTGAATTGCACTTATGTGCCCTTTTTTGTACTTCGGTACCCCTGAATTGCACTTATGTGCCCCTGTTGCACTTCAGTACCCCCTAAATTGCACTTACATGCCTCTATTTGTAGTTCGGTACCCCTGAATTGCACACACGTGCCCTTGTTTAAACTCCGATAACTTCAAATTAAGTAAAATAAGATTTGCATTCAATTTTTGTAAAGTTAAAAGATTTACTATGTTCTTACTAAGCTCCATATGTTTTTGTGTATTGTTTTATAGATCGTTATTACTGACTTTTGGACGGATGAATCTTCGACTCACACTATCCACCGATGTTGGTAGGTCTTGTACTCCTTAGAGTTGTGGCATGTATATGTGGCTATATAGGTTGTTATGATATCTTTTGACAAAATACTAAACTAAGTTGTTATACACTTTACTAAGGCTATAAATAGGTATCCTTTTGGTACAATTAGAATGGTATGAAAGTATACACTTGTGATCTGTTTTGGATTGTTGGTGAATTAAGTTGCTATGCTAGAAATGGTCCTAATTGTTGCATGTTTTAAGATGATATGGAACTAGATGTGTATGTTGGAAGTAAGGTTAATTATGCATATGTTTGGTAAGTTTGATTATGATTGAGGTGCCTTATAAGGCATATTGGTTGAATTGATTTTGGATCTTTTGAATTGGTTAAATTAAGCATGTTTTGGTAGGTTTTGGTGCATTGATAAAATTTGTATATGGCTTGTAGGTACTTGTTGGAATGGGTGAAAAAAATGGCTTGATTTTTGCCAATCTTTTGTCCACATGGCCCAAGGCACAGGCGTGCGTCTCAGCCGTGTGTGACACATGACCATGCGATACGACCATGTGTCCCCTGTAGGTTTTAAAGATTGCAAGTCAGGCAGTTACACGACCTGGTACACGGGTGTGTGGCTTGGTCGTGTGACCCAAGTCAGAGAGTTATTATTAGGTTATGCTATGTTTATTGAAATGTTTGGAATTGAAGATTTTAAGTTACGTTTATTCGGTAATTCTTTGTAACCCTAATTCAGTGATGAATACGACTAGGGTAAACGTGAGAGAAAGTTGAAGAAGATGAAACAAAAAAGAAGTTAGGAAGAAGTGAAATGACTAGGTAAACATGAGAGAAAATATAGTGATGACGTGTTGACTAAGATTAACCTAAGAGTTTACCCTATCATAGACAAAGGAAAAAATTAAGTGGGAAAAGAAAAAATTGCAGAAAAATTAGGAAACTAAATTTAACTAATGTAATGAATAGGCTGATGTCTACAATCATGGGCCATAATGTGTTTGTAAAAAAAATATCAAGTAAATAAACTTATTGAAGAAACGAATCACAAAATTAAAAATAACAAATAAACTAGAATCATAAAGAAATATTAATAGTTTGAAAATTGATGGAACTTTTATCACGAGTTATAGGGGCTCCAAAGTACTGCTTTAACCGTTGGCCATTGACTTTGAAATTAGACTAGTCCTATTGTCTTTAACTTCTACAGCTCCATGAGGATAAACATGTACCAGACCAACGAGATTTCAATTTTCCATGAAATAATTTATGTCAGAAAGTGAATAACAATACCTATTGTCCAGGTACAAATTGTCGTGGCAAATTTTTTTTGATATGCCATCGTTTAATCTTTTCTTTGTAAAGCTTGGCATTCTCGTAGTCTTGTGCTCAAAATTCTTCCGTCTCATTCAACTCCAATAAGCGATGGGTACCAGGAACATGCCGATCCATATTATTTTTTTTCATTGCTAACAAATCTTATGTGTTAGAGTATGCCCAGACAATCATGAGATGATTGTAATACATATATTTACCTTATAATATAAGGAATACCATTATTATTTCAATTTATTTTTGATTAAATAAATATTTATATAAGTCCTGAGAATAATATGATTATTATTAAAAGATCCTTAGTCGAGTATTATTGTGGGCTTGGACAACAATAATACATACGACTAATGTGTAGTTGATTGAAGACAAAGTGTTGTCATTGACATGAGATGTCAAAATCATACATGAGGGTGTGTGTTAGAGAACAACCCATTGGACTAACCTGCTATGAGTATGTTTCTTGGATTATAATGTAATAGTCACAACATTACTCATAGTTATTACTATGTATACGATTCTCAAACTTGAGATCATCATTATCCAACATCGTGAGTCATATATTTTGATACAGTCAAACGTCCACATTAACTGGTTGTTCTATAAAGGCTAATGTTAGATATACCACAGTTTATGTAGTGGGATATGGTTGATCAATATAGAATTTGTTCCTCCTACATAATGGGAGTAATATCCTAGGCCACTTGATTGAGTGAGACTAGAAATGCATGGCCATGCTCAAATAAGTTAATATAAGATATCATACTTATTTGTTTTCATAGTTTACTCAGGATATCAAGAAACATTAGATGGGCTATGAAAGTGTGACTATTCCATGACTTGTGTCCATTCTAGAGATAAAGGACAAAAAAATTTTAATACATGAAGGGTTAATCACATAGAGGTTATGTCGAATCAGACTTCTTGTAACTTAGGTAGCAATGATGCATTGCAGATGCCACTCATTGTTTGTAATATTAGAATCGTTCTAGTATTATGATAACGTTACAAAACCTACAGGGCACACCTTATGTTGAAACGAAGGAATCCAAACATAATTTGTATTAAGTTTAGCTACCACATGAATTAAATAATATAGAATAATTCAATATGGCAGTTAAATATCGAAAGAATCATATGTACAAGTATGTTATACACATAATGAAAAATATGATTAAATTAATATATGAATTTGATTCGTATAAATTGAACTAAAATAATTAACCGAAATTCTTGTTATAATTATTGTAATTATAATTTAGGA
>NC_053438.1:32170806-32234997 GCF_007990345.1 Gossypium hirsutum | reverse complement strand
AGAGGACAACAGATACAGCTGTAAGGTCTAAGGCCTGAGCACCTTTCGAGTATACGCTTTCGCACTCGCGAAGAGCATCATCTTCAGGTTTCATTACCGGTACTTTCACTCCTTATGATAATACTGTAGTTGCATTGATTGATCCTGGATCGACTCATTCTTATGTATGTGAGACTTTAGTATCTAGTAAGACTTTGCCTATAGAGTCAACTGAATTTGTTATTACAGTATCGAACACCTTAGGCAGGTGTGTTTTGGTTGATAAAGTATGCAAGAACTGTCCATTGATGACTCGAGATTTCTGTTATCTGGCCGATCTAATGTTGTTACCATTCGACGAATTCGATATAATTATGGGTATGGATTGGTTAACACTGCACGGTGCTATTGTAAATTGCAAACAGAAGACGATTGATTTGAAATGTCAGAATAATGAGATTATCCAGATTGAGTTAGATGATTTGAATGCTTTACCAGTAGTGATTTCTTCGATGTTAGCTCGAAAGTATGTTAGAAAGGGTTATGAAGCTTACTTTTCATGTGTACTCGACTCTAAAGTGACCAAAAAGAAGATTGAATCAGTACCAGTTACTAGGTTTGCCATCGATCAGAGAAGTTAAATTTGGTATTGAGTTAATGCCGGGAACAACTCTGATATCGATAACTCCGTACAGAATGGCACCGAGCGAATTAAAAGAGTTGAAAGCTCAGTTGCAAGAGTTGACAGATAGAGGTTTCACACGATTGAGTTTTTCTCCCTGGGGTGCACCGATTTGTTTGTGAAAAAGAAAGACGGAACTATGAGAATGTGCATCGATTATCAATAGGTCAATAAAGTGACCATCAAGAATAAATATCCTCTGCCATGAATAGACGATTTGTTTGATCAGCTAAAAGGGGCTACAGTTTTTTCTAAGATAGATTTGAGATTGGGTTATTATCGGCTGCGAGTTAAAGACGCCGATGTATCAAAACTGCTTTCCGAATGAGGTATAGGAATTATGAGTTTCTAGTTATGCCTTTCGGACTAACAAATGCACCTACTGTTTTTATGGACCTAATGAATCAAATCTTCAGACTGTATTTGGATAGATTCATTGTTGTGTTTATAGATGACATCTTGATCTATTCCCGTGATGAATTTGAGCATGATGAACATCTGAGAATAGTGCTATACACTTTGTGAGATAAACAACTATTTGCAAAATTCAGTAAATATGAGTCTTGGTTACGAGAAGTTGGTTTTCTGGGACATATTATGTCAGCATTAGGTATTCGAGTCGATTCGAGCAAGATTTCGGCAATATTGGATTAGAAGCCTCTGAAAAATGTATCCGAAGTCTGAAGCTTTTGGTACTCACCGATTATTACAGACGATTCGTAAACGGTTTCTCAATGATGGAAACTCTATTGACGAGACTACTTCAGAAAGATGTTAAGTTCGAGTGGTCGACAAGTGCCAGAAAAGTTTGATCAGCTAAAAGCTCTTTTGCCTAAAGCTCCAGTGTTAGTACAGCTAGAATCGGGTAAAGAATTTGTAATCTATAGTGATGCATCGCTGAATGGTTTGGGATGCCTTTTGATGTAGGAAGGCAAAATCATAGCTTATGCTTCGAGACAATTAAAGCCGCATGAAAAGAATTACTCGACGCACGATTTGAAATTAGAAACTATCGTGTTCACGTTGAAGATTTGGCACCACTATCTATTCGGTGAGAAATGTCATGTTTATTCTGATCACAAGGGCTTAAAATATTTGATGACTCGGAAAGATCTAAATCTATGACAGCGAAGATGGTTGGAATTGTTAAAAGATTACGAGCTAGTGATTGACTAACATCTGAGAAAGGCCAATGTTGTTGCTGTTGGAACACCGGTACCCTCATGGCGCAGCAAAAATAAATAAAAAACTAATTCCAGTGATCCAACCCATTGATCCATGTGCGAGGAACGAATCGGAATGAAATAATGGTTTCGAAATTACCGTAATTTCAATCTGAGTAGACAACGACGCCTCGGCAATGAGAATTCTAATCTACTATCGAACCAAGCCGCAACCTTTCGTGATTCTGACCTCTACGTAATCCACTTGATTTGAAAATGAACGGAAAAAATCCCCAAAAGTGTTTTTGGAGAATTCTTTGCTTGACGGCTGCTAGACTTCTCAAGCAAAATTTTGGGATTTTTTATTTTTAGGGTTTTTTTAAAAAACTCTTTTTTTTCTAACCCTATTATAACTGGTATATATATAATGAATCATAATTCATAAAATTTTTATCCGAACATAATAATTAAAATAAAAAAATATAATATTGTTTTAAACCGAAAATTATAATTACATTAATTATAACAAGGATTTCGGTAAACTATATTTATTTAAATTTATATACAAACCAAATTCATATATTAATAGAATTATGTTCTCATTATGTGTACAACAACCTTGTACATATAATATGTTCGATATTTGATTACCCAATTAAATTAATTATATAATTAATTTAATTCATGTGACAACCAAACTCAATACCAACTATGTTTTATTCCGTTCATTTTAACCATAGGATGTGATCCTATATGTTCTTGTAACGTTAGTAGTAATACTATAACGATTCTAATGTTACAAACAATGAGTGGCATCTAGCAATGCATCATTGCTACCTAAGTTACAAGAAATCATGATTCGACATAACCTTTTTGCGATTAACCTTTCATGCATTAATCCTTAAGTCCTTTATCTCTGGATTGGACACAAGTCATGAAATAGCCAGACTTGCATAGTCCATCTCATGTTTCTTAATATCTTGAGTAGACTATGATATACAAATAAGTATGAAATCTCATATCAACTTATTTGAGCATGGCCATGGATTTTTAGTCTCACTCAATCGAGTGGCCTAAGATATTACTCCCATTATGTAGGAGGGACTTATCCTATATTGATCAACCATATCCCTCTAAATAGATTGTGGTATATCCAACATCAGCCTTTATAGAACAACCAGTTACGGTGTACGTTTACTGTATCAAAATATAAAACTCACGATGTTGGGATAATGATGATCTCAAGTCTGAGGATCATATACATATTAATCACTATGAGTAATGTTGTTCTCTAACACACATATTCATGCATTGATTTTGATACTCCATATCAATGACAACTCTTTATCATCAATCAACTACATGTTAGTCTTAATGCATTATTATTGTCCTAGTCAACAATAATACTTGACTAAGGACCTTTTAAGAATAATCATATTATTCTTAGGACATTAGTATAAAATAGTTTATTTATACTCACAAAAAAGAAACTAAAATAATAATGGTAACGCCTTATTTTGCCTTATATTAATAAACATGATAAATCAAATATGCTATTACAACCATCTCATGATTGATCTTTGGGCATACTTTTACAGTTGCTGATGCTTTAAGTCAAAAATGTTTGTTTGTTCTACGTGCAATGAATACTCAGCTAGCTCTATTTGATGACGGCTTGATTATAGCTGTGTTGAAAGCAAGACCATTATTTATGCAATAGATTTGCGAAGCTCAAAAAGTTGATAATGAATTGTTACCAAAACGGGCCCAATGTGATTTGAATTCTGATTTAGAGTTTCGAGTTGATGCTAATGATCATTTAAGATTTAGAGGTCGAATATGTGTACCGAGAAATTTAGATTTAATTCAGATGATTTTAAATGAAGCTCATAGTGGTCATTTGTCTATTCATTCGAGAAGCATGAAAATGCATAACGATCTGAAACAACTTTACTGTGGTCTGGTATGAAACGTGACATCTTAGAGTTCGTTTTTAAATGTTTGATCTGTCAGCAAGTTAAAGCTGAGCATCAGGTACCGTCTGGTTTATTGCAGCCGATTATGATTCCTGAATGGCAATGGGATAGAGTGGTTATGGATTTTGTGTCAGGATTTCTTCTATCTCCAAAAAAGAAAGATGCGATCAGGGTTATAGTTGACGGATTGACGAAATCAACTCATTTCATTCTAGTACGAACGGACAATTCGCTTGATAAGTTAGCTGAGTTGTATATTTTTGAGGTTGTGAGATTGTACGAAGTACCTATTTCTATTGTTTTAGATAGAGATCCGAGGTTCACATTATGATCTTGGAAGAAACTGCAAGATGCACTAGGTACAAAGCTACATTTCAGTACAGCTTTTCACCCACAGACAGATGGTCAATCTGAGTGAATTATTTAGATACTTGAGGATATGTTACGATGTTGCGTTCTTGAGTTTGAAGGTACGTGGGAAAAGTATTTGCCATTGACTGAATTTGCATATAATAACAGCTTTTAATCGAGTATTAAAATGGCGCCTTACGAAGCTTTATATGGTCGCAAATGCCGAACACATTTGTATTGGACTAAGCTCAGCGAGAATAAGATTCACGGGGTCGATTTGATTAAAGATATTGAACAGAAAGTGAAAGTGATTCGTGATAGTCTAAAAGCAGCGGTAGGTTGTCAGAAATCGTACGCAGACTTGAAACGAAAAGATATTGAGTTTTAGATTGTAGATCGAGTGTTTTTGAAAGTATCTCCATGGAAGCAAATACTTAGATTTGGCAGAAAAGGCAAGTTAATTCTGAGATTCATCGGACCTTATGAGATTATCGAACGGGTTGGACCAGTGGCATATCGACTGGCTTTACTATTTGAGTTAGAAAAGATACATAATGTTTTTCACGTATCTATGCTCCGACGATATCGATCAGATCCGTCACACGTTATTTCCCCTACTGAGATTGAAATTTAGTCAGACTTATCGTATAGTGTAGAACCGATCCGAATTCTAGCCCTTTTGATCAAAGAGTTGAGAAATAAGAGAATTGCACTTATAAAAGTATTATGGCATCGAGACGGGGTTGAAGAAGCTATGTGGAAAACTGAGGATGCTATGGGAAAACAATATCCAAACTTATTCACTGGTAAGATTTTTGGGGACGAAAATCCCCAAGGGGGGAGAGTTGTAACTACCCGGTTTTAGCTAAATCAGAACAGTGGTTTTGGAACCACAAATCTGAGGTTGCAAAATTATATTAATATTATTTTTTGTGTTTATAGCATGTGATTATATATGTGTGAAAGTTTCGTGATTTAATTTTATTGTTTAATAGCTCAATATGAGAAAAAGGACTTAATCACGAAAAATACAAAAGTGGCATTCTATATGTTAAATGTGTTTAATTGCTATGAGTTTTTAAACCAAAGGTCCTTATGATGATATCAAACCATTGGTTGTGTAAGTGGACATTTATGGACAACCATTATATATATTTAATGTTATTTCATTAAGGTTAATTAAGTAATTTATGATTTAAATTTAATTAAATTAAACAAAACCAAAACTAAGCTTCATTTCATCTTTCTTTAGTCGAATATGGTGGAAGAAGAAAGCATTTAGTTCATTTTAGGGTTCGGTCAATTGGGAGCTTAATTGGTAAGTGTTTTGAGCTCGATTTTTGATATTTTTACGTTTTTGAGATTGTTGCTTTGGATTCTAGCTAGCCCATGCCTTAATTTTTGAAGTTCTCAATGTTTTTGTGAAGTTTCATTGATGAATGTTTAATCTTTTAAATGTTTGATGATGAAAAATGGATATTTGTTGATAGATTATCATATTTTGTTAAGTAATTTTTGACAAAAAAATGTCAAATAAGGATTTATTTGTAAAAATGTGAAAATGTGTCGTTAAATGTGTGGATAAATGATAAATATGGGCTGATATGTGCACTAGGACAATTTGTCTAGCTTAGGAAGGTATTAAATTGCATGAATTTTGTGTATTTGTGAAATAGGGACTAAATTGTAAAAATGTAAAACTTTAGGGGCAAAAGTGTAAACATGCCCAAATGTGTGTTTTGGATTAAATTTAATAAAGTAGTGATTGAATAAGATGAATTTGATATTATATAGATAAAAAAGTGGAATTTGGACCTTGATCGGGGGATAACTAAAGTTGTCGCCTAAACGACTCGATTCGCCGTTTTAGCATCTCAGGCAAGTTCGTACGTGATAAACATTGTTACAGTTATGCTTTTAATGCTTTGATATTGTATAAAGTGTATACACAAGAATACAATCATGTTTGACAATTAATCGACTATGTTTAGCACTTAGTGTGCGAATTGAGATAGCTTCGGCTATTTATGGCACTTAATGTGCGATTGGGAATAGCTTTGACTACATATGGCACTTAGTGTGCGTGACTGAGATAGCTTTGGCTATGTAAGGCACTTAGTGTGTGGGATTATAATAACTTCAGGTATATATGGCACTTAGTGTGTGAGACTGAGATAGCTTCGGCTATGTAAGGCACTTAGTGTGCAGGATTATAATAGCTTCGGCTATGCGATGACATTTAGTGTGCGAAACATTGAGTATTAGATAGTGTTACAAGAAGGTATGAATTTGTTATGAATTTGTATAGGTATGTATATGTAAGTATGAAGTTCAAATAGAAATGGTTAAAACTTTGCATATAAGTATAGGAATAAGCTTATGAAAGGTTTGATATTATCATGAATTATACATTAATTTGTTCAAATTGATGATTTGCGTTTTATGAATTGTTGAGTATATTTAGTACAAACTTACTAAGCTTTGTAGCTTACCTTGTTTGTTTTTCCTGTGTTTTATAGTGAATTCAAGGCTAACTCGAATTCGAGAATCGTCATAGACTACGTCACACTATCCAACCATCTACTTGGTACTTTTGAGTTGTGTATATATGGTGTATGGCATGTATAGGCTAGTGTGAATAAGATATGTTTTGAGATATGAAATTATCCATGTGAGTTGGCTTGTAAATGATGTATAAGCTATTTTTGATATGCTTTGTTTTGAATGGTATATATATGGTCGTGCGAAATGGCTTGAAAGTAATGTTAAGTATGATGTGTAAATCGGCCATATAATTAGCTTATTTTGGAAGTATTTTATATGGTATATCTTGTGTGGATGGTCATATAATTCGGCTTGAGTAATGGGGTAAATGATTGATGTATTTTTCTTACTCATCATGTATGGTTCTATAGGTTATATGACAAATATATATTGATTGTGTATTGGTTATTTAGGTGTGGTTTATGCTGGCAAAGAATGAATATTTTTTATGATTGATTGGTTGGTTATTTAGGCATGGTTTTAAATGGAAAATAATGATTATGTTTTAGGTATGTTTCGTTGGTTATATATATAGTTATAGAGTGACATATTAATGTTTGTATTAGGTTACGAAATAGTATAATTAGTTTAATATTGAATGGCGGAATTGGTATGAATTTTGAGGCTAATTTGCTAGCCAAATAAATGAGAAATGAATTGTTTGTGTTTATGAAATTTTGGCGTGATGCTTAGCATATGAATTTGGTATGTTTGGTTCGACAATGGAGCTTAGAAATAGCTATTGTTATTCTACAAAATTGCGCATAAATTAGTAGTATCAAAAGTATATTTGGCCATGTTGTAATGTTAACTATTGTCTTATATGCTAATAAATAATATGTCGTGTGTTATGGGTTGATATGGTTTAATATACGAAATTGACTTGTAGGAATAAAAGGTTGGTTATTAATTGAGTTCGAAAAAAAATTATAAAGAAGATTAAATTACTTTGTGCTTGCATTTTTAATAAATGACTGTGCTGAACTATGTTTTGTTCGGTAATGCCTTGTAACCCTAATCTAGCGACAGATACGGGTTAGGAGTGTTACAGATTCTTAACTTTTTCAAAATCTAACAAATTAAAACTCCCATTTTTGGGGCATTACAACTCTCCCCCTAAAAGAAATTTTGCCTCGAAATTTACCTAATTTAAACAGATGTGGATATTGTTGTCAAATTAAGTCCTCTGATTCCCAAGTGGCTTCATTAGAACCATGATTTTGGTATAGAACCTTAACCAATGGAATGGTTTTCCTCCTTCAGACCTTAATATCTGGATCAAGAATGTAACACCCCAAACCCGACCTAGAAGTTAGGCCCGAATCTGACGTGTCAGATTGAAGTGTTTTTCGAAAACCATGTTTTCATTAAAAACTCTTCTTGAAATTTGAAACTTCTTACCATTTAAAACATGTACAAAACCTCAGTTTGTGTTTGTTTATTTTCAATCGAGGTTTATTAAAAACTTATTACCTTCAAAACCTTATTGTTGCGGAAGTTTAATTTAAAAGTAACCGATTTACGAAAACGTGATGTTTAAAGATTAAGTTGTGAAAGCGTAATGTTTTGAAAACAGTTATTGTTTTAGAAAACCGTGTTCTACTTCTAGCATATATAAATTGTAATAGCTAAAAATCCCAAATTAAAATAATAACCAGAGAAAGACCTTATTACAATTAAACCCAAATGAAAGAAAAGGTGAATAAATTAAAGTAGTTTAGACTACTAAAATGCAGTTGCTTGCAGTGTGACCCCCGCTGAGTCTCTCGATACGTCGAACCGCCTCTTACTGAGGATCACCTGAAATAGTTAGAAATGGGGTGAGTTTATGGAAACTCAGTGTGTACAACCCCTAACAGTCAACTAGCAATTATCACATCAATCTGGGTCTAAGCCCTTTACAATAACAGTGGCAATTGGGCCTAAGCCCAAAACAGCCTCGGTTGGGCCAGAGCCCATATCAATCAGTATATCAAGGTATGCAATGCACAATGCCCAATCCAACCTTGCACTCAGTATCCTGTCCAATCCTACACTCCTGTGGGGATTTAATCGACCCACCCATCCCTACACTCTACTGTAGCACCGGTTGCGGCACTAACCAAAACGTAGCAGAGCTGCCAATCATATAATTGGCTTTAAGCCATCGGTGGATCCACAGTCGTCTTACGACTGTGTAACCTTAACAGATCAATCAATACTTCCCCAATCAATGATCCCAACCCATGCAACATGGTATCATATGTAAGTGCAAACATATCATTAATGGCATACGAAACAGCATACAAAATCGATCATAAACCATATAGGGGTATTTTGGACATTTTTCCCTTTAGGGGCATAACGGTCATTTACCAATATGGGCCCAAGTACACAAATTGGCTATTACCAAGCCCCCAATCATTCAGCATGTCATATGTCACCCTAGCAACCAATAATACACTAGGGCCCAAAAGCCCAATATGTGGCCCAAATGGAGCCACACTCTCGTGTGGCCCATTGAGCCCAAATCTGCCCTTGGCCATGTGGACAACATGACCGGCTTGTTAATTTCTTATCCATCCATGCATTTCACCCGTGTCGGTCCCACGGGCCCATCGAGCCCATATGGCCCATTTTGGCCCACTTGGCCGAAATACGGCCCAAGTCCATGGGATCGCTCATGGGGCCTCTGTCGTTGTATCGATCTTTCCACGCGAGCATTCGCAACTCGTGTGGCTACCGTTGCCAAACTTTCGGCATTTCGGCCTTACCGATTCCTAGTGTGTGCGGTGTGTACACACCTTTTTGGGTAACCACACTCTAGACCACGAGCCTCGAGCCTTGTTCAAATCGATTTATCCCTTTATAGATCGATTGGTTACGAAACATGCGTACTTTGTAACACCCCGAACCCGAGACCGACACCGGAGTCGGACACGAGATGTTAACAAACTTTGAAAAATTTTTCCAGACACTGCCCAGTCTGAGTACTAGTCGCTTCAAAAATCATATCTTGAGTTTCACAACTCAAAAATCAGTTTTGTGATTTTTCCCTGAAACTAGACTCATGTCCCCACCTATGGATTTTTTTCTAGAATTTTTGGTCAGGCCAATTAGTACAGTTTATTAGTCAAAGTCTCCCATGTTACAGGGGTCGACTACACTGACCTTTTCCCATTACGACTGGGATATCTCTCTGCACAGAGCTTCAATACTGATGCCGTTTGTTTCTATGGAAACTAGACTCAGAGAGGAATCCATACATATATGGTATGACCCCTAATTATCTCTGGTCAATTTATAGTGAATTTCCAAAGGCGGAACAGTGAATCCAGAAACTGTTCTGGCCCTGTTCCACAAGAACCCGAATATCTCTTTCTGTACTGTTCCTATAATTGTTTCGTTACTTCCATATGAAAGTAGATTCATCAAGGTTCGATTACATAATTTATTCACTATTTAATTCCACTCCTACGAATTTTTGTGATTTTTCCAATCCACACCACTGCTGCTATCAGCTTCTGTTTTCAAAGTGAACCTTACCTAATTTGGGGTTTCATGGACCAACTAGGGCCTTGTCATACATAAGCCCACATATGATCATACTTAGCCATTCTAGTGGCTGATCATTTGCTCAACACTTCCATTCCCACATAGTTACATCATGAAACCATCTATACATTCATAAATACGAATGGTATAATGCCATACTCCACTTCTACAAGCCATTTTCGCATGGCTGTACACTTATACATTTCATAAAGTACTCGAAAGACAACAACGAGTAGTCCTATACATGCCATAACAAAATTCAACCAAAATAGTACCCAAAAGAGCCTTTGATAGTGTGGGCGACTTCGACTTCAAGATCCCGAGTCCGATAGCTGGAGAACCAAAAAAATCTATAAAACAGAGGAGCAATGTAACGAGTAAGCAATTTATGCTTAGTAAGTTTGAGCAAGGAATTCCAGCATGCACAAAGAATATCACACATTTAGCTAAACGGAATATTTCATAATACGCAATTTATCGATTTTAAACTTGCTTCGCAACATTAACAACCCTTATACACATACACAATAGACTAACTTAGCCGAAGGCCGATAGCTCGTTTATCAACTGAGCGAACATTTATTTGTAAGGGCTCGATTTAATTCAACACATACGTAACATATCCCCATATTGGGATGTTTTTCGAATATTCGCTGGAATTTTACAGCAAGCTCATTCGTTACCAATTCGCGTACCTTCGGGATTTAACCGGATATAGCTCCTCGTTCAAATGCCTTCGGGACATAGCCCGGTTTTAGTAACTCACACCATGCCTTCGGGACGTAACCCGGATTTAACAACTCGCACGAATGCCTTCGGGACTTAACCCGGCTTTAATAACTCGCACGAATGCCCTCGGGACTTAACTCGGATTTAATATCTCGCACAAAGGACTTCGGATCTTAGTCCGGATATATTTGCTTAGCACAAAGCCTTCGGGACTTAGCCCGGACAGCATTCAATTAATCATACACATCTAACAATAATTCATGGTACATTCATATTTCATTTTCGTTTACGAAACTCAAACACAAGGCACATATTGTCCTTGCACATTCGGCTCAATAGCCACACATAGAGCATGATTTAATCACATCGAAATTTAGGCTCTCTTACTCAAGAACTTACCTCGGGTGTTGTCGAACGATTCCGCTAGCTATTCAACCACTTTTTCCTTCCCTTTATCGGTTTTATTTCCCCTTTGCTCTTGAGCTTAATCAAACAAATAAATTGATTTCATCATTTAGGCATCAAAAGATGAACACAAGGCACTTAGCCCATATTTATACATTAGACATTAAAGTCTCATACATGCAAAAATCATGCATCAACACAACATATTAGCTAATTTCTTTCCCCTTGGCCGAATATGCATGTCCATTTTTTGGGGTCGATTTCAACACTTAATACACACATATACACACTAGTAAAGCATCCTCCCCCTTTTCATCAATTTAACACATGCATTGCTCATTAACATGCAAAGTTACATTCGGCCTTAGCACACATCTTGCTAGCCGATTCTTCTCCATTTAGCAACCAATGCACATATGTGCTCACACAAAAATGCTAAAAAGGAGGTTCAAGAATCATCAAGCCATCATCACATGCATCATTAACAAGCTTCATATTTTGCATGCAATGGCATTAACACAACCTCCACCTAGGCCGAATCTTAACTCATCCTCATGCCTCATCACCACAACATTAAACATCAACCAAGAATGATTCATCCATGGTCAAGTGCCATTTCCATCACATAGCAAGATTTAGACCATGGGTTAGGTAGAACTCAAGCTAACAACTAAAACATGCATGCCTCTCATGGAACATCATCAAACATACCTTAGCCTAGCTACATGCATGGCCGAATCTCTTCACCTTTCTTCTTCTTTCCTCCTTAAAATTTTTGGCCAAGGATGAACCAAAGGATGAGAAAATTTTTCTTTGTTTTTCTTTCTAGTTTTTGGCAAGCATGAAGATGAGAAAAGGATGAACAAAATTCCCCCCCTTTCTCTTCTTTAGCTCACGGCAATGGGGGGACAAACACTACACACACATTTTTTTTCTTTTGTTTTCCATTTCTTTATTACCCATACTCCTTATTTTATTCTTCCACTAACAAAACATGTTTCATGACATGTTTTACCCATCCTTCCTTGTCATGGCCGGCCACTACTCTTTAGGGGGGGGAATTTGACATGCAAGTCCCCCCTTTGTCCACATGCACTAATAGGTCCTCACACATTGACCTATCACATTTTAGAATTTTCTCACATAAGTCCTATTGACTAAATTCACATGAAATCAACCAAATTGAAGCTTGAAATTTTCACACATTCATAATTACATATTCTACACAATAAGTATCACATTCAAACATTTCGGTGACTCGGTTTAGCGGTCCCGAAACCACTTCCCGACTAGGGTCAACTTTGGGCTGTCACAACTCTCCCCCACTTAAGAAATTTTCGTCCCCGAAAATCTTACCGGTAAATAGGTTTGGGTATCGTTCTTTCATCGAGCTCTCGGTCTCCCAAGTTGCTTCCTCGATCCCGTGTTTGAGCCATAACACCTTTACTAGCGGAACTCTTTTGTTTCGCAACTCCTTCACTTCACGAGCTAGGATACGCATCGGTTCTTCTTCATAGCTCATGTCGACTTGAATTTCAACCTCTGATGGGCTAATTATATGCGATGGATCAGATCGATAGCGTCGAAGCATCGAAACATGAAAGACGTCATGAATCTTTTCAAGCTCCGGGGGCAAAATCAATCTATACGCAACCGAACAAACTCGTTCGGAGATTTTGTACGGCCCAATGAATCTTGGGCTCAACTTGCCCTTACGGCCGAACCTGAGTATCTTTTTCCAAGGTGAAACCTTAAGGAACACTTTGTCTCCCACCTGATACTCGATGTCTTTTCGTTTCAAATCTGCGTACGATTTCTGACGATCCGTGGCTACCTTCAGACTTTCACGGATTACCTTTACTTTCTGTTCAGCATCTCTAATCAAATCAACTCCGAAAATTTTGCTTTCACCGAGCTCGGTCCAAAACAATGGTGTACGGCATTTACGACCGTACAAAGCCTCGTAAGGTGCCATCTTAATACTTGATTGAAAACTATTGTTGTAAGCGAATTCAATCAAAGGTAAATACCGTTCCCATGAACTACTGAACTCGAGGATGCAACATCTCAACATATCCTCAAGTATCTGAATTATCCTCTCGGATTGACCATCGGTTTGGGGGTGAAAAGCAGTGCTAAAATGCAGCTTGGTACCCAGAGCTTCTTGCAATTTCTTCCAAAATCGTGAGGTGAATCTCGGATCTCTATCCGACACGATAGAAACAGGTACCCCGTGTAATCTCACAATTTGATAAACGTACAATTCAGCTAGTTTCTCCAATGAAAAATCCGTACGTACGGGGATGAAATGAGCCGACTTAGTCAGTCTATCAACAATAACCCATATCGCATCCTTCTTACTTGCTGACAAGGGCAGTCCGGACACAAAGTCCATTGTGACTCGATCCCATTTCCACTCGGGTATCATGATCGGCTGGAGTAATCCTGAAGGCACTTGATGTTCCGCTTTCACTTGTTGACATATTAAACATCTCGAAACAAAGTCAGAGATGTCCCGTTTCATACCATGCCACCAAAATTTACGTTTCAAATCATTGTACATTTTCGTACTCCCCGGGTGAATTGACATTCGGCTACAATAGGCTTCGTTCAGAATCATCGAAATGAGTTCCGAATTCCTTGGAACACACAAACGATTTCTAAACCTCAAACAATCATCATCATCAATTTGAAACTCCGATTCCTCGTTCGGAAAACACTTAGCCCGTTTTGCAACCAATTCATCATCGACTTTCTGAGCTTCACGAATTTGGTGAGTCAATAATGGTTTAGCTTTTAATTCAGCTACTAACACACTGTCTGGTAGAACAGACAAATGCACGTTCATCGCTCGTAAAGCAAACAATGACTTCCGGCTTAAGGCGTCCGCAACCACGTTAGCCTTTCCCGGGTGGTAATCAATGACAAGCTCGTAATCTTTCAACAACTCAAGCCAACGTCTTTGTCGCAGATTCAAGTCTCGTTGAGTCATCAAATATTTGAGACTTTTGTGATCCGAAAATACATGGCACTTCTCACCAAACAGATAATGTCGCCATATTTTTAAAGCAAACACGATGGCAGCTAGTTCGAGATCATGGGTCGGATAATTCCTCTCGTGTGGCTTCAATTGTCTCGACGCATAGGCCACGACTCGACCTTCTTGCATCAATACGCAACCCAACCCAAGTAGGGATGCGTCACTATAAATGACAAACTCTTTACCTGATTCGGGTTGCACCAAAATTGGAGCTTCAGTCAAATGAGTTTTCAGTTGGTCGAAACTTTTCTGACATTTCTCCGTCCACTCGAACTTAACATCCTTTTGAAGTAGCTTAGTCATTGGTGTGGCTATCATCGAGAAACCTTTCACAAATCGTCGGTAATAACCGGCGAGCCCCAAAAAGCTCCGAACTTCAGTAACATTTCTCGGAGGTTTCCAGTCAAGTATGGCTGAAATTTTATTCGGGTCAACTCGAATACCCGACGCGGATACCACATGACCCAAGAAGCTAACCTCTCTTAACCAGAACTCACACTTATTGAACTTAGCATATAACTGCTTATCCCGCAAAATTTGCAGCACTAGCCTCAGATGCTCAGCATGTTCGGTCTCGTCTCTTGAATAGACCAAAATGTCATCAATGAACACCACTACGAACCGATCCAAATACGGTCTGAAGATCCGATTCATCAAATCCATAAATACTGCAGGGGCATTAGTGAGCCCAAACGGCATCACTAAGAATTCGTAGTGACCATATCTCGTTCTGAAGGCAGTTTTGGGAATATCTGAATCTCGGATTCGCAACTGATAATAGCCCGATCTCAAATCTATTTTTGAGAACACTGAGGCTCCCTTCAGTTGGTCGAACAAATCATCGATGCGCGGCAACGGATATTTGTTCTTTATCGTCACTTTATTCAGCTGACGATAGTCAATGCACAACCTCATGGTTCCGTCCTTCTTTTTCTCGAACAATACTGGTGCACCCCAAGGTGAGAAACTTGGTCGAGCGAAACCTCTATCCGTCAGTTCTTGCAACTGAGCTTTCAACTCCTTTAACTCGGTTGGTGCCATACGATACGGAGCTATCGAAATCGGCGTAGTCCCAGGTACAAGCTCAATACCAAACTCTACCTCCCGAACAGGTGGTAAACCCGGTAATTCTTCCGGAAAAACATCCGGGTATTCACAAACCACCGGCACAGATTCGGGTTTCTTTTCTAATTCTTTGTCACCAAGTACATACGCAAGGTATGCTTCGCACCCTTTTCTTACATATTTCTGTGCCAACATTGCTGATATTACAGCTGGCATCCCCTCTAAGTCCGCAGACTCAATTCGGACTACTTCGTTATTTGCGCATCTCAAATCAATAGTCTTGCTCTTGCAATTCACAATCGCATCATGCGCTGTCAACCAATCCAAACCAAGGATAACATCAAATTCATCAAACGGCAAGAGCATCAAGTTCGCCGAGAAACAGGAACCTCGAATTTCCAGGGGACATTTCTTACACACTTTGTCGACAAGCACGTAACGACCCAAGGGATTTGACACCCGAATTACGAACTCAGTAGACTCAAGAGGTAAAGTCTTACTGGATGCTAAGGTTTCACATATGTAAGAATGAGTAGAACCGGGGTCAATCAAAGCAATTACATTAGTATCAAAGAGGGTGAATGTACCGGTAATAACATCAGGCGAAGAAGCATCCTCGCGGGCACGTATAGCATAAGCTCTAGCAGGCGCACGGGCTTCGGATCTGGTTATATCATCTCTAGATCCTCTCTGACCACCACCAGCATTGCCCATATTTCCAGATGGTCTACCTCGAGCAGTGGTAGCACCCGGTCTCCCACTCTGATTTGCATTCTGCCCCGACAACCTCGGGCAATCTTTAATGAAGTGGTCCACTGATCCGCATTTGTAACAGGAGCGGTCAGGAAATCTACAACTCCCCGAATGCCATTTACCGCAATATCGGCATTTCGTCCTGTCTCGACGTTCATTCCCAACACTGGCGACCGAAGTGTCTCGTGTACCCACAGGGGGTCGATCACGATCTCGTCCAAAAAGGCCCGAAGTGCCTCTAAACTGGCCCGCATCATCTCGAAATCTCTTCGATGTCTGTTGAAGAGACCTTCCCGAGGATCTTTTACGAAACTCTCCAGTTCCCTCATCAACTCTTTGCTTTTCTTTTCTAAGCTCTTCGGCTTTACAAGCTCGTTCAACAAGTACCACGAACTCTCGTATTTCAAGAACGCCAACGAACATCTTTATATCTTCATTCAGCCCATCCTCGAAGCGTTTACACATAATAGCTTCGGACGAAACACATTCCCGAGCGTATTTGCTAAGTCTAACAAATTTTCGCTCGTAATCAGTAACCGACATGGAGCCTTGCTTAAGCTCAAGAAATTCCTTCCGTTTTTGATCAACAAATCTCTGACTGATATACTTTTTCCGAAACTCAGTTTGGAAAAACTCCCAAGTTACTTGCTCTCGGGGCACAATAGAAGTCAGAGTACTCCACCAATAGTAGGCAGAATCACGTAGCAAGGAGATAGCACACTTTAGGCATTCATCGGGTGTACAAGATAGCTCATCGAGTACCCGGATAGTGTTGTCCAGCCAAAATTCAGCTTGCTCGGCATCATCGCTATCCATAGCCTTAAATTCAGCAGCCCCATGTTTTCGGATTCTATCAACTGGGGGCTTATTTGACCTTATTTGGTCCGTTACCGGTGGTATTGTAGGTGCGGGGGTAGTATTTGTCGGGAATGGAGGTTGTGGAACAGCCATATTAGTTCGAATGTATTGGTTAAACCAATCATTCATCACACTATAGAATGCTTGTCTAGCTTCATCATTCTGATTACTAGCATTAGGTTGAGAGTCCGCCGGCACTGTCCCTTGTGCGGGAGCAGGCGCTACACTCTCAAGATCATCAGCTACTTCTCGGTCACGATCGGGATCCATTACTATAAATAAACACATTTACGATTGTCAGAAATCACCACACTATCAAGTAATCACATAAAATGGCATGTATAGCTAGACCCAAAACATTACGGTAGTCCTAGAATCGACTAAACCGTAGCTCTGATACCAATAAAATGTAACACCCCGAACCCGAGACCGACACCGGAGTCGGACACGAGATGTTAACAAACTTTGAAAAATTTTTCCAGACACTGCCCAGTCTGAGTACTAGTCGCTTCAAAAATCATATCTTGAGTTTCACAACTCAAAAATCAGTTTTGTGATTTTTCCCTGAAACTAGACTCATGTCCCCACCTATGGATTTTTTTCTAGAATTTTTGGTCGGGCCAATTAGTACAGTTTATTAGTCAAAGTCTCCCATGTTACAGGGGTCGACTACACTGACCTTTTCCCATTACGACTGGGATATCTCTCTGCACAGAGCTTCAATACTGATGACGTTTGTTTCTATGGAAACTAGACTCAGAGAGGAATCCATACATATATGGTATGACCCCTAATTATCTCTGGTCAATTTATAGTGAATTTCCAAAGGCGGAACAGTGAATCCAGAAACTGTTCTGGCCCTGTTCCACAAGAACCCGAATATCTCTTTCTGTACTGTTCCTATAATTGTTTCGTTACTTCCATATGAAAGTAGATTCATCAAGGTTCGATTACATAATTTATTCACTATTTAATTCCACTCCTACGAATTTTTGTGATTTTTCCAATCCACACCACTGCTGCTATCAGCTTCTGTTTTCAAAGTGAACCTTACCTAATTTGGGGTTTCATGGACCAACTAGGGCCTTGTCATACATAAGCCCACATATGATCATACTTAGCCATTCTAGTGGCTGATCATTTGCTCAACACTTCCATTCCCACATAGTTACATCATGAAACCATCTATACATTCATAAATACGAATGGTCTAATGCCATACTCCACTTCTACAAGCCATTTTCGCATGGCTGTACACTTATACATTTCATAAAGTACTCGAAAGACAACAACGGGTAGTCCTATACATGCCATAACAAAATTCAACCAAAATAGTACCCAAAAGAGCCTTTGATAGTGTGGGCGACTTCGACTTCAAGATCCCGAGTCCGATAGCTGGAGAACCAAAAAAATCTATAAAACAGAGGAGCAATGTAACGAGTAAGCAATTTATGCTTAGTAAGTTTGAGCAAGGAATTCCAGCATGCACAAAGAATATCACACATTTAGCTAAACGGAATATTTCATAATACGCAATTTATCGATTTTAAACTTGCTTCGCAACATTAACAACCCTTATACACATACACAATAGACTAACTTAGCCGAAGGCCGATAGCTCGTTTATCAACTGAGCGAACATTTATTTGTAAGGGCTCGATTTAATTCAACACATACGTAACATATCCCCATATTGGGATGTTTTTCGAATATTCGCTGGAATTTTACAGCAAGCTCATTCGTTACCAATTCGCGTACCTTCGGGATTTAACCGGATATAGCTCCTCGTTCAAATGCCTTCGGGACATAGCCCGGTTTTAGTAACTCACACCATGCCTTCGGGACGTAACCCGGATTTAACAACTCGTACGAATGCCTTCGGGACTTAACCCGGCTTTAATAACTCGCACGAATGCCCTCGGGACTTAACCCGGATTTAATATCTCGCACAAAGGCCTTCGGATCTTAGTCCGGATATATTCGCTTAGCACAAAGCCTTCGGGACTTAGCCCGGACAGCATTCAATTAATCATACACATCTAACAATAATTCATGGTACATTCATATTTCATTTTCGTTTACGAAACTCAAACACAAGGCACATATTGTCCTTGCACATTCGGCTCAATAGCCACACATAGAGCATGATTTAATCACATCGAAATTTAGGCTCTCTTACTCAAGAACTTACCTCGGGTGTTGTCGAACGATTCCGCTAGCTATTCAACCACTTTTTCCTTCCCTTTATCGGTTTTATTTCCCCTTTGCTCTTGAGCTTAATCAAACAAATAAATTGATTTCATCATTTAGGCATCAAAAGATGAACACAAGGCACTTAGCCCATATTTATACATTAGACATTAAAGTCTCATACATGCAAAAATCATGCATCAACACAACATATTAGCTAATTTCTTTCCCCTTGGCCGAATATGCATGTCCATTTTTTGGGGTCGATTTCAACACTTAATACACACATATACACACTAGTAAAGCATCCTCCCCCTTTTCATCAATTTAACACATGCATTGCTCATTAACATGCAAAGTTACATTCGGCCTTAGCACACATCTTGCTAGCCGATTCTTCTCCATTTAGCAACCAATGCACATATGTGCTCACACAAAAATGCTAAAAAGGAGGTTCAAGAATCATCAAGCCATCATCACATGCATCATTAACAAGCTTCATATTTTGCATGCAATGGCATTAACACAACCTCCACCTAGGCCGAATCTTAACTCATCCTCATGCCTCATCACCACAACATTAAACATCAACCAAGAATGATTCATCCATGGTCAAGTGCCATTTCCATCACATAGCAAGATTTAGACCATGGGTTAGGTAGAACTCAAGCTAACAACTAAAACATGCATGCCTCTCATGGAACATCATCAAACATACCTTAGCCTAGCTACATGCATGGCCGAATCTCTTCACCTTTCTTCTTCTTTCCTCCTTAAAATTTTTGGCCAAGGATGAACCAAAGGATGAGAAAATTTTTCTTTGTTTTTCTTTCTAGTTTTTGGCAAGCATGAAGATGAGAAAAGGATGAACAAAATTCCCCCCTTTCTCTTCTTTAGCTCACGGCAATGGGGGGACAAACACTACACACACATTTTTTTTCTTTTGTTTTCCATTTCTTTATTACCCATACTCCTTATTTTATTCTTCCACTAACAAAACATGTTTCATGACATGTTTTACCCATCCTTCCTTGTCATGGCCGGCCACTACTCTTTAGGGGGGAATTTGACATGCAAGTCCCCCCTTTGTCCACATGCACTAATAGGTCCTCACACATTGACCTATCACATTTTAGAATTTTCTCACATAAGTCCTATTGACTAAATTCACATGAAATCAACCAAATTGAAGCTTGAAATTTTCACACATTCATAATTACATATTCTACACAATAAGTATCACATTCAAACATTTCGGTGACTCGGTTTAGCGGTCCCGAAACCACTTCCCGACTAGGGTCAACTTTGGGCTGTCACATACTTCCTTGCGAAAAGATCTGAATCACAAACACAGTCTATCTATTACTAATATCCAATAACTAAAGTTTTTCAAATGTTAGTCTCAAAGAAAACATATGCCCCATCAATGATCTACATACAGCCTTACCCATGATTCCTTGTTGAATCCCCTCATTTTGACAAACGATGATCGAGAGATCTTAACCACACCCAACCTTTGCTAACACCGTACCTAACAATCAACAAAGAGGGAAGTCGATAACGAGACAGAGGAATAAACACCTTCGGCTTTTAAATAGCACCCCAGTAAGGTGCCTTGAAAAATATTAGAACAACAAGAATAAGTCACCTTCACTTATCGCTTGACTGAGACCGCTTGCTAACTCAAGAACGGCTTCAAGACACGCAAAGGAGAAAAAGAAACACAGAGATGTAAATCCACATTGAAAAACGAATAGCAGAGGATTGTTAATTGGCCAAACTTTAGAAGAAAAACAAAAAGATAATTGAGGAGAACAAAGGATTATAATCAGTTTTAGAAGAGAGAAGCATTCGGCCAATGCTTAAAAGAAACAAAAAGAGATGTTCAAGGAAAGTAAGAGGGTTGTACTCAATCTTAAAGAGAAAGAGAAAATAAGAGAATTATTGGCACCACAAGAAGAATGAGAAAAGAGTAGACATCAGTAGGTGTGAAAGAAAGAATTAGTTCTATTAGAGAAAAGCAAATAAGTCAAGCGAAGGAAAATGAGCAAAACCTTAAAGTCCCTAAAACCAAAAAGTGAAAAGAAGAAATTCGGCACTACTCCCTACCCTCTTCAAAACCGTTTCCAAGCTTACCTAAAGTCCCATTTCGGCTCCAACTCCTCAACCAACCACATCCTCTTGATTTTCTCCACGATTTGCTCCATGATACCCTCCTTAATTTTCTCACTTGACCAGTTCAAACTCTCCCCTCTAGAGTTCAATTCCAACTCAACCACTGGCTGTCCAAAGGTGCAAAATAAATACCCAACATAACACCATGCCAACACTCGAACCCTAAACCTCCTTGCCACCCCCATGACGCCACCTTGCCACTAGACTACAAGCTTCCTTGTATCATATCTCATCCCCATTTTTTTAAAAGACTTCCTTCTTGAAATCAAAGCTCCCCTAAGGCTAAAAACCCAAAATTTTTCCTATACCATAACTTGATCCTAGGACTTTCTAGAAACCCCTAACACTCAAAAATCACTTAATCAATATAGAAAACACGCAATTGGTGATAACCTCTCACGCAATAAAAATCCAATTGCTCCGACACTCGAAGCCCATTCTCCTAGGCCCAAAATTTAGGGCGTTACAAAGAATCTAAACTGGCTCCTCCTCAATCTGGTCTCTTCTCAATCTCCTCAACAAATAAAATATGAGATGTGTTAGAACGATACTATCTCAACATAGAGACGTGGAACACATCATGAATATGATCTAACTCTGGAGGTAGCTCTAACTGATAGGCAAATGACGCAACATATTTCAGAATTCGATAAGGCCTAATGAACCTCAAGCTTAACTTACCCTTACGTCCAAACCGAATGACATTTTTCTATAAAGATACCTTAAGAAAAACTTGATCACCCATAGAAAACTCAATATCTCCCCTCTTTAGAACTGAATAAAACTTTTGTTTATCATAAGCTTCCTTAAGACGATCCTAAATCAGTCAAACCTTACCCTTAGTCTCAAAAATCAAATCAGGACCCAAAATTCGTCTCTCACTCAACTAAGTCCAACACAAAAGAGTGCGACCGTACAACTATACAACGCCTCGTAAGGTGCCATCTGAATACTGGACTAGAAGTTGTTATTATATGCAAACTGAGCCAGTGGTAAAAATTCCTCCCAACTACCGCAGAAGTCAATAACAAAACTCCGTAGCATATCCCCATAATCTAATCACTCTATTAGATTTCCCATTAGTCTAAGGATGGAATCTACTATTGAAGTCCAACCGTGTACCAAAAGCCTCATGTAGTTTCTTCCAAAACTGAGACGTAAATCGAGGGTCTCTGTTAGAGATAATTGAGACTGGAACCTCATAAAGTCTAAGGATCTCAAAAATGTACAACTTAGCCAATTTCTGCAGAGAGTAATTGGTTCTAACCGGAAGAAAATGAGCAGCCTTAGTCAAACGATCCACAATAAACCAAACAGAATCCTTCTTAGTGGGTGTCAAGGGCAACCCACTAACGAAGTCTATAGCCATATGCTCCCATTTCCAAAGGGGAATCTTAATTGGTTGAAGTAAACCCGAAGGCAGTTGGTGTTCAGCCTTAACTTACTGACACTTTAGACAACGATAAACAAAATCAATTACCTCTCGTTTCAAATCAGGCCACCAATATAACTCTCGGAGATCTCAAGACATCTTATTTCCATTGGGATGCATAACATAAGGGCTACTATGCACTTCCTATAGAATAGATTGCCTCAACTCGGCCTCATTAGGCACACAAATCATGCAGAATAGAATTTCGATGCTCGAATCCTTTCAACAATAAAACAGTTTCAACAACTTTTGGGATCAAAGATTTGGTTTCGACTTTGCAAGTCATCAAAGTTCATTGATTTGTTTTCGAAAGTAATGACTTAAAAAAAACATGCTCCTAGTTTAAACATGTAACAACTCGATTTAGGGCTTAGTTGGAACAGTGGTTTCGGGACCACAAATCTGACTTGGAAAAATATTATTAATATTATATTTTATGGTCTATGATTTCATGGAAAGTTTTCAAAAAAATTTCGTTCGAAAATTTTGACGTTTGAGCACTCAATTTAGTCAAAAGGACTAAATTGTAAAAAGTGCAAAAGTTGAGTTTTATATGTTAAAGGTATTTAATTGTTATGGAATCATAAATTAGGGGTCCCTATGTGGTAATTAGACCATTAGTTAATGATGGACAAAAATGGGCATGAAATAAGTGAAATAGGATTTTTTTTAAGAAAGGGCATTTTAGTCATTTGGTAAATAAATAGAATTAAATAGGAAAAAGATGGCAAAATATGCCCATCTTCTCCATAGTTGCTATCGAATTTTAGAAGACACCATAGCTAGGGTTTCTTTGCTTTCTCAAGCTCATAGTAAGTGCATCCTAGCCCCGTTTTTAATGTTCTTTGCATTTTTGAGATTCCCGTAGCTTGGTTTATCTATTTTTACTGTTAATTGGAGCTAGGGTTGAAATTTGAAAAATTACCCATGTGTGAAATTTGTGTGTTTTGATGTTTTATGGAAGAGTATGAAGTTAGAAATTATGTTAAACAATTTTTGCTAGTCGATTTTAAGTGAAACCGATTAAAATAACATAATCAATAAAAATACCTAAAGCTCATAAGTAATAGTTAGAGCGAGAATTGGATGTTGCTATAAGAGGGAAAAGTGTTCAGCATGTGACAAAACATAAGAATAAAGAATAAAATTTAATTTCCAAACTTTGGGGCAAAAATATAATTATGCAAAAGTTTAGGGACAAAATTGTCATTTTGTCAAAAGTTGAGTCAAAGCTTGTTTTAATAAATGTGAATGTTAAACAAGCTCAATTTGCTGTTATAGATCAAGAAAGACGAGAAGTAAACCTTAATCGAGGAAAAGAGAAGATTGGGGATTAAATTGCAAAATCTCTACATTTTGTATCAAGGTAAGTTGTATGTAATTAATACATTGTTATAATTATTTTTGTTATATTTCGTGATAATATATGTGAAAGGGTTGAATATGAAATAGTTATATAAAAGTTAGAAATTTGAAATTGATTGTTGATTTGTTTAAAATCAGCTTGGTTTATGGATATACCAACTGCAAGTAATGGTTGAAGTGATTCAAATCGAATTATTAAATTGGTTATGGAGTTGAGTGGAAAGATTGATATTATGATGTGTTATGGAAAAATTGTAAATTATTGGGAAGTAAGAATATTTGTGGAATTGTCAGAATGGTAAATATTTGAATAAAGTATCGATGAACACGTGTGTAGTACTATGTGAAGACTACTACGTGTATCGATAAATAATGGTCACATGTGTAGTACTAAGTGAAGGCTACTACGTGTACCGAAAAGCTTTGGTCACGTGTGTAGTACTATGTGAAGGCTACTACATGTATCGAATGATAATAGTAACATGGGTGGTACTCTGTGAAAACCCCCAAATATTTGTTGTTATACCAACATGTTCAACGAGATATGGGTATGCGATTGAAATGTGATAAGTTGCAAAAGAGTGACTGAAGTGATGAAGTCTTGTATTGTGTTATAAAATAAATGGTTATAGTGCTATGTGAATGAGAGATGTTGGAATAGAATAGATTTGGACAGTGACAGTGATGTTAGTTTGAAAAATTGCCAAAAATTATAGAAATTGAGTTATTGGTTGAATAAGACATGAAATTAAATCTTAATGAGTCTACTTTTACATAAAAGAGAAAGAATGTCCAAAGGAGTTATATATTCTTAGATATTGGAATTTTAGTGAGACAAGGTCTGAATAATTTCGAAATCATCTGTTCTGATTTTGGAAAATCACTAAAATTTTTTAAAAAATAATTATGTTTTTTACTTTACATTCTTAAGTTTCTTATTGAGTCTATTTTCAAAATAAATAAGTGGGAACATAATTTGAATTCTGTACTAAGAGATAACTGACTTTTAGTGAAGAGGGGTCAGAAGTGTCAAGAAGTGAAATAGGGGAACATTTAGAGAATAAACTGTACTAATTGGCTGAACTAAAAATTCTGAAAATTTTATGGTAAGAAGGTATATGAGTCTAGTTTCATTTAAAATTTATGGATATTAATTTGGAGTTTTGTAGCTCCGGATAGAAATAATTTAGTGACTGTGATGCAGAAAAACAGTTTGCTGGAAATTGAATAAATAATAGATTTATGTGCGATAAAAATTATGTTATCTATGGTATCATGCTAGAAATTTATTTATCAATTACATACATAATTACAAAGCTATATGCTTACTCCTCTTTATTTTCCCTTGTTTTATAGTGACATCAATCAGCTCGGAATTGGACGAAGTCAGAACATCATCCACACTATCATCATCATCTTTTTGGTATTTTGCAACCAATACTTTTGAAATATGGCATGTATAGATGACTTAATGTAATGTGGTATAAATATATATGTATAAAATATTGTTTGGTTTAAAATGTTGATGTATATTAATTGATAAATTATTTTCTTAAAACTACTAACAAAGTATTTGGAATGTTGTGGATGGATAAATTGTGTCTGAACATATAACTGTATTTTGTTGAAATATTGAAGTTGTTTGAAATTGTGTTTCGAAAATTTGCAAGAGGGATTGAATGTTTATGAAAAGGAATTATGTCAAAATTTTTGTAAAAAATAAATTCAGATCGTTTGATAATACTTCTTACCTTGTTTCGGTGATGAATATGGGTAAGAGGTGTTACAAAACACATGGTTTTGATCACTTATTTCTAAATACAATAAAAACTTTTCTTTCACCAACAATTCACTCATGTTAAACAAATGAGATTTTGGCATAGGTATGTTCAAACAATCAAAACTTTCAAGTTTCTTCGAGCAAACATGTACTTACATGAAAATTTCCCACAAGAATTTAAATAATTCACATAACCATCAAATTGAAAAAAATTAAACATTTTACGTGAAAATTCTTTATCGTTCAAAAAATCAGATTTTGCAAACATCTAATTGGATCAAAGACTTCAACGGTTTTATCAACTTGCAATTCAAAATTGCTTTGACCAACTCGATACATGTCACGAGAAAAAATATTTTAAATCATTATTCGTGAAAAAATCAGCAACATCATTCAATGAATAACAACAAAACATGTTATTGTAAAGAGTTTTGAGATAAAAAAACAATGGCAAATTTATCAATGAAATTTAAAGAATATCGTGGTTTATCCTCAAAGAATTCCTTACCTTGCTTGTCTTCCAACACTTGATTTGTAGATTAATTTCATTTTCGATCTTACCTTTCTCGATCAATTGGAATCATCTCTCATTAGGAACGTAATGAAGTTGAAACTTGTCAAATGGATGTTTAGAGTTTTGAAAAGAAGAGAAAACACTAGGCAATATCGCATGTTGGTTAGTTAAAACAACTTTCGCATTTTTTTGAACAAGTTATTTGTTTTCACTCTCTTCTTTTTCACTTTCTTTCTCAACCATCACTTTCTTTTTGCAGAAGGATATGGCTCATCACCCACTCTTTCTTTTCTTTCTTCATTCTTGATTTCTTTTCTCACACTATTTTTTATTTTTGGAATCTCACTCTTCTTCATTTTAATTTCTTTTTCATTTGATTTTTCTTTTTCTTTCCTCTCACACTTTTTTAATATCTCTTTCATTTTTTTCTTTTTTTATACACTTTCTTTTCTTTCCTTTTTAATTTCCTCACCAGCTTTTAACTTTATTTGATCTTCAACAATTAGTTTGGAAGTTAAAGATACTTGTGTAATAGATTTTTCTTGAAACACTAAAGAAAAACGATTAGATTTTCCATCATACTTGGCTCGATGGTCAAATTGCCAAGGTTAAACCAAAATAATGTGACTATCTTGTATGGGAGCAACGTCACACCAAACTTCATCATGGTACTTTCCAATAGAATATGTAACCAACACTTGTTTGGTTACCTTTGCTTTTTCGCACTTGTTGTACCATTGAAGATTGTAGGGTTGTGGATGTTTTGACATAAGTAAGTTCATCTTCTCAACCATGTAAGGGCTCGCAATGTTAGCACATATCCCACCATCGATGATAAGATTGTATACTTTATCGTAGACTTGACAACGCATTTGGAATGACTTTTCTCGTTGTAAGCTGCCTTTGTTGGTATGAACGTTTGTAGCCTTTCTACAAACTAGATATTCTTTATGCATGATTTTGAACAAAAGGATTAGAAAACACAAGAATAAGTGCAATAAAAGATGTATACCTCACCAAATACAAAATTTCACGAGTCACTCAAAGAGAAGTTCACTCCACTCGCGTTTCACTCAAAATCTTGGCTTTTTTTTTTCTCTCGGATGCTCTTACACACTCGTGCCTTTTTCCACTCGCAATTTTCTCTCGTAGGCTCTTAAAAGAAGTAAAAGAACTCTTTCAATCCTTTCAAAAGTTAGCACCTTGAAAATTGACTTATTATTATCACGGGTGCTTGCAATAAAAACAAACATTAGTAGGGTCACAAAAATGATTGAAACTTCTCGGAATTGCTCGAAATGATATCAACTAGATGTTAAGAACAATAATGAAAGTTTTCTTTCAATTTTTTGAATATTTTTAATTCGAATTTTACTTTTTAACTTTGAATTTTCTTATTTTTTCGAATTTGTTTTTCACTTTTTCGAGGAACTAGGTAATAGTAAAGATATAATCAAACCTAATTTCAAGATTCTTGAGCTCTAATACTAAATGATGTGATTTCTCGAGCTTTGTGGGTTCGAAAATTACCTTGATTGAAGAATCATCTTGAAAAGGTTTAAAAGGTTGAAACCTTAATTCTAAGCACTTGAATTCTTTAAGGAACCGTAGCTATATTAAAACTACGGCCCGCTTAAACTTGACCTTATACTCAAATCTTGGTGTATTGAAGTCACCACACCTCGGGATGGTAAACGGAATGATAAGACAAATTTTGAACGCCACAAACTTTGAAGAAAGTTTGATATGTTCAAATAGTTCAATGAAGAACCAAGAGAGAAATATTCTCACAAAATATGATTTAATTTCAAAAAAAAGTTTTTTTTACAACGGTAGCTTAGGCCAAAATTTATAGGCCTCTAAAATGACCTTTCAAGTTCCTACAAAGACCTTTCATATTCAACATTTAACTAGCTTAAAAACAAACAATTAAATTTGATTTAAAATCTTGATGGCTAGCCCAAAAGACATGTCTCTTTACTTGACTTTGTGTAGTTGAGAGGTCATGTCTTTTCTTTAGTCTATGGATAGCTTAACGGTCATCATTTTCATGAAGCTTAATGCTCCTTAAAATTCTATTTTTGAAGTCCTTTCTCCTTCCATAACCAAATTCCTTCATTTCTTGTATTTCCTCCCTTTAATTGGTGCCATGAATTTTCCTTACGTGCATCAAAACCGAACAGAATTTGAAGAGACACTCTTGGTCCATTCGAACAGTCACAATGCATCAAATTGAAAGTTGATTCTTGAATGAATTTTGTGCATCTATTCACCTTCAACATCCACCAAAAACATTCCCTTTATGTACCAACAATTAAATGACTGAATGCATACTCTTTTATGCAAAAATTGAATAGTTATTTGAATGTTAAAACATTTTATTCTTCTTGGCAAACGAACAACCCTATTGTAGCTTTAAAATATGTGACCAACTTTTGGACTTTGCTAGGACAAACAATTGAACACACAATTGATTTACTTAAAATACACTAAACATTGTAAGCTTTTCGCATTCATATTCAACTTTTATACCTTATTAAAGATAGAATTCAACATACTATAACTCACAAATGTATGATAAAAATAATAGCCAAAATAAGTGACAAGCTTCACACACTTATCACAAAAATTCATGCTTAAACATTATTAACAAATAAGATGCTTAAATCATGGTGTAATTAAGATGCAAACTAAATGAACAAATGAGTTACTTAATGAAAGACTTAATTTAAGAAACAAACTTAACTATCATTAGAATTACATAATGCATGACATAATTAAAGCATGAACTTTATTAACATATGAGTTATGAAATGCATGACATAATTAAAATTCAAACTTTATTAACATGTGAGATGCTTTAATGCATGACTTCTCATAAATGCTACTCACATAATGCAAGACAAAATTTAAAGATGCAAACACATAATGCAAGTCATAATTAAATGCTAAACATATAATGCAAGGCATAATTAAATATGCAGGTTTATTAAATGAAATAAAAATTTCTTAAACTAATAAGTCCTTAAAAATGTTGGCCTAATAATCAATTAGGCCTGTGAGATGTTTCATTTTGCACTTGGGCCCCTCGTTTTAGGCCAATCTCGACATTGTCGAACTGCATCGTAACATGATGTGGTCGTGCTGACATCACAGTCACCTATAACATGTATAAATATATATCAAACTTGGCATAATTCACTCCATAACTCGACTATGACTCTAGACCAAGACTCACATGCATTAAAAGTAGATATAATATATCATGAACACACACATACCCACGCACATATGACTTACTTATGGAAAATGACTCAAACACACATATATGGCATAACTTATTATAGAAAACAGCAACATGAAATGCACAACACTTCCACATGCATATAAAGATGAATACCTCACCAAATACAAATCATCACGAGTCACTCACAAAGAAGTTCAATCCACTCGTGTTTCACTCAATTCGTTGGCTTTTACCTTTCGAATGAGGTCTCCACACTCTTGCCTTTTTTCCACTCATTAATTTCTCTCGTATGGTTATTAAAAGAACTAGTTAGAACTCTTTCAAACCTTTTGAAGTTGTGACTTGGAATTGCCGTGATGTTTGGTCGAATTCTCACAAAAAGGAAACACACATTAGAATGTTTACAAAAGAATGATTGAAAAATTTTCGAAAAGAACAGAATCTGATTTTTTTAACTCGATTTTTTTAATTTCTCTTTTATTTTTTTTTTCAAAATTTTTTTCTGATCACCAAATGATGTAAAAGGGCTAAAATAGTGTTTTATAGGTATTTTAGGTATAGGGGTAAATTGCTAATTTTTTGGCTCATAAAATTTTAGATAGCGTCAAAATTTACGAAAATAGAATGATACGAGTCACAAAGGCCCAACTCAAGCTCAAGAATGTGATGGGCTCAACTTACCACAAGGCCCAATAACGAGGTCAAAGGCCAGGCAAATGCATATGAAACTAAATGGAACCGTTCAAGACTTCATTAGCAAGGCTTTAGATGCGTATACAAAGGAAAAAGAAAATCAAGATTCACTTTCTTGTTTTCAAGAAAATCAAGAAACCGAATCTTGGTCCAATTTTTCTATTTTGAGCGATTTCAAGAATCAAGAAAATCAAGATTTCAAATCTTGGAAATCTTGGTCCAAGAAACTGAATCTTGCAGCTAAGGCGCATTGGATCTTAGTTACGAGCATCAACGAACCAATTTCGGGAGAAAACAGATTACAAGCCCAAGTTCTTGAAGATACGACCCAATAAGATGTTCCAAGCCCAACCAAGAAGTTTAAATTAGACTTAGTTGAAAATCAGGTCAAATTGTCAAAGTGGCCCAATTTGTAAAGTTATAATTCTTTAAATACTTAGTTTTAATTTTTAGACTTTATGAATAAATTTCTATGTAAGAATTCAGTCCAAAAGGCCCATTTAAAGGCTTTGGACGAAATTCCCTTGAAAGGCAACAATTAGGGTTTTTTTTTTAGTTTTCCTAGTAGGGATAGAAAAGTAGTTAGGAGGCCTATATATATGGCTTGGCCAACCACCCTTATACATGATATATTGAATTCAGATTTTTTTTGTGGAGTGAAAACTCTCTTTGAGTTTCTCCAAAAATTCTCTCTTGAGTTTTCTTTAGAAGTAGTTTTAACAATCTTTTTGATTGTGGGAGCCATCTTCAACCTTCTTCTTGCCGTGTTTTTACATTGGAGGGAGATTAAAGCCGTTTGAAGGGAGTTTTGAAATCTTTCTTGATTTCAAGGCTTCTTAGGACTTTATCCATCTTTCTTGCTGTTTGTTGTTTTTTAATTATTTTTGTTTGTGTCGAATTGTTGATTAACTTGGTTTAATTGTTCTTGTTGCATTTCCAGCTATTCCAAGCTTCAAGGATCTATTTTGCAACATTCTTTGGCATCAACAAACGTTCTTTATTCATCCTTTCTTGCCACCCAAGTATCATTCTATTTCAATTTGGTTTTCTTGGTCTTTTAAGTTTAGTTTTCTATTTTCGTTTCAGATCTAAGTGTCGATAGTTTTCGTAAGACTTTTCCCGTGACTTGGCAACTCGATCTTGGTCCGCGCGCAACCCTCTATCAGTAGAGCATGTAGGTTTCGGAATATGGAATGGATGAAATTGGTAATCTTTTTTACTGATTGAAAATCGTATTTTCCTTTCCCTTTTTTCTTTTTTTTTTCTATTTTTTTAATTCAATTTTTTTCAAAACCTTTTTTAACATGAATAAAAGGATAAACATGAATCTTGTTTCAAGAATCTCTATATTTGATACCAGATGATGCAATTTCTTAGACAAGGATAGTTCAGGAAGTAGCTTGAAAGGAAGGATCATCTTAAATAGGTTGAATTGGTGGAAACCTTGACTCGTAGCACTTGAATACTTTAAGGAACTGTAGCTATATTAAAACTATGACCCACTTAAACTTGACAGAATACCCAAACCTTTGTAAGCAAAGTCACCACACTCCATAATACGAAACGAATTGATAAGACAATTGGATAAACGCCACAAACTCGTAAAAAATTGATAAGTTTAGTTTATTCAATGCAAAAAGAGAGAGAATAATCTCACCAACAAAGTTTATATTCATAATAACTGTGTAACCTCAACATTGTCCTTTTACAAGATATATATATAGGCCCTAATATGACTATTCAAATTCGACAGCTACACTAGCTTTTCACACAACTTAAAATTTGGTTATAACTTTATGACAGATAGCCAATAAGTCATGACTTTTCACTTGATTAAGGCTTAGTTGAAATGTCATGTCTCTTTACTTGTTGAAGGCTTAATGTTCCATAAATGTGTTTTTTGGTGTCCCTTCATCTCTCTTATGCCGAATGTTATGTTGCTCGACATTCATCTCTTTTAATGACTCTATAATGATCTTTGAGTGCATGAGATTGATCAGATTTTGAAGAGCCACTCTTGATCCATTTGGATAGCCACCATAATGAGCTTTAAGTGAATGAAATCGATCAGCCTTAAAGATTCATTCTTGGTCCTATGAACAATCACCTATAACATGTATAAATAGATATCAATCTCGGCATAATTCACTCTATAATTTGGCTAAGACTCTAGACCAAGACTCACACGCATGAAAAGTGGATATAATATATCATGAACACATACACATACACACACATATGACATATTTATGGAAAATGAACAACACTTAAACACAAACTTAATTAACATATAAGATGCTTTTATGAATGACTTAACTAAATGCAAAACACATAATGTAAGACATAATTAAAGATGCTAACATATAATGTAAGACATAATTTAAAGATGCAAACTTATGAAACTAAAATCAAACATAATTTAAATTCCTTTTAAAATGTCCCATGATTAATGAAACCCAACAAAGGTTTCATCTCGCATTTGGGCCCTTCGAGCTTAGGTCAATCTTGAAACCTTCTTGTTGAGTCACATGATGTGATCGGAATCACATTAGATATGATGCGAAGTTGTGTGATGGAGTTCGCAGTGAGCTGGGAACATTATCTGCCTGTGGTAGAGTTTGCTTATAACAATAGCGATCATGTGAACATTCAAATGGCTCCCTCTAAAACATTATATGGAAGGAGGTGTTGCACACCTTTGTGTTGGGAAGGGATAGCTGAAAGAAAAGTTGTTGGACCTGAATTGGTTCGCGATACTGAAGACAAGGTAAAAATGATATGTTGAAAACTTAAAGCTTCTTTTGACAGAAAAATGTCTTATATTTGTTTTAAAAGGCGAGACATTAAGTATTAACTGGGAGAGCAAGTGTTTCTCAAGGTGTCACTGTGGAAGAAAGTCCTTAGATTTTTGTGAAAAGGGAAGCTAAGTCCAATGTTCTTTAGACCTTATGAGATCGTAGAACGAGTGGGTCTTGAAGCTTATCGACTCAAGTTACCTTACGAACTTTAGAAGATACATGATATGCTTCATGTGTCAATGTTATGGAAGTATTGAGCTGATTCACTACCTCCGGATGTACTAACGTCTAGAGTGTGAATACTTGAGTAAAAGATATATAAATGAGCCAGTATCCACAAGTATATATGTCTAGTTGTAATATAGTTACAACAGTAGGTGAGTACTCCGAGAATCGTACCCATAGGAGGCTAGTGCTAGATCAATTTCAACCTAAACACCAAAAAATCTAATTAGTACTCGAAATAGGTTATATTATGCAAATATAAATAAAAAGGATTTTTGGGATTTTTATAATAATCAAAAATAACAAATAAATAACTATCAAGAAATTGAAAAGTGGAATTAATCAAATCTAATTATGGCTGATTAGCTCGCTTCGATAATCATCATCTACTATCACTTTGGGTTCCTTGTCAATCAACTAGTCAATATCTTAGCAGGATATTCTGATATTTCCACTAGAGTAATGAGTCAGCAAGGACTACTTATCTTCTGACCTCACAGTCCAAACCAGTTTTGGGTGAAGGTGTTCACGAATAGGCCATACCAATTTTGGGTTAATTCTCACCTTGTTGACTTTTTAGGGTTGTCAAGCCTAGGGTTTAGGTTCTTCCTTTCCCAAACAACTGATTTGTTGAATAACCTGATAAAAAAATAAATTATACCTCTATTCACTAATCCACCATAGGGGGATTAGTTCCTCATGGCTTTCGTGAATAATATAGAATTGATATAAAGCGTAAACATGAGAAAAGAATATGATTACCCTAATTTCGAGAAAGAAATATGCAATATGGGTTGTTATTGATCGTTTGATGAAGTCTACACATTTTATTCTAGTACATACAGATTATTCTCTTAAGAGATTGGCCAAGCTATATGTTTTTGAGATTGTCAGATTGCATGTGGTGCCAATTTCATTATTTTAGATAGAGATCCGCGGTTTACATCACGATTCTGGAGCAAGTTACATGAGGCTCTAAGTACGCGTTTTCATTTTAGCACTACATTTTATCCATAGATCGATGGTCAGTCTGAGCGAGTAATTTAGATACTCGAAGATATGCTTCGATGTTGTGTGTTAGAATTCGAGGGCAATTGGGAAAAATATTTATCGTTAGTTGAATTCGCATACAATAACACTTATCAAACGAGCATAAAGATGGCACAGTGCGAAGCTTTGTATGGTCGTAAATGCCGCAATTCGCTCTATTAGACTAAGCTTAGTGGGAAAAAGATTCACAGGGTTGATTTGATTCGAGAGATAGAAGAAAAAGTGAAAGTAATCTGTGATAGTTTGAAAGCAGCTTCAGATTGACAAAACGAGATTATGACGGGAATTAAAAATTTTGAGCTTTTAATTCGAGTTTGAATCATATTGGGTTCGAGTTTTAGACTTAATTTTTATTATATATGAGCCCGATATTGTATTTATCAGCTCTTATTATTTTATTATTATTTTATTCTAATTTTTTTGTAATTATTAAGTATTTTAGATTAAATTAGAGTTCTAGTATACATAAGAGTTTTATTTAGATTTATTTAGTTAACCTATATATAAGCCTTTGCATTGTACACAATCCATACAATTCATTATTATTCTATTTCTCTTTGAGTTAGTAAATTCTCTCTGGGATTGCGGGGATTATCTTCAAATTGTTGATTCTTCGTGTTTCCAAGGCTTCTTAGGACTTCTACACGCCACGTTCTTTCTTTCCATTTATCTTCTTCATTCTCTTTTTCTTATTTTTCTAATATTTGAATTATTATTTTATTTTAGTTGTTTATTTTAATTGTTTTATCTGAATTGGATTCATTTCATTTCAGGTTGTGCCTAAATCCAAGTTTCTTTTTGAACGTTTAGAGCCCTAAGTCAAATCCGCGACTTTGACAAACTTTATGATCTGATTCAGTGTTCATCCACCTCATTCTTTATCATTTACAAACTTACTAAGCATTATATTCTTGCATTGTGTTATTTTTCCATGTGTTTTAGATAATCGAAAGCTCGTTCAGGTTGGAAGTTTATCAGAGAACCATCACACTATCCATCAACTATATCGGTAGAATTTGTTGATTTTGAGTCATGTTTATAATGGCATGTAATGGTGTTTTATGTTTGATGATATATCAATTATGTTTGGCTTGTAAATTTTAGATTTTGGTTGGTGAATTGGTTGTTATGTTGGCATGTATATGTGATTTTATAACTGTTGACATTTTTGCATTTTGGTGCTTAGATGGTGGATGATGGAGTGGTAAATTAAATGCATGCTATGAAAGGTTATTTTGATATGCTTGAATGTGGCCATTATGGTACGGAAATAGATAGTGAATATTGATATGATAATGGCTAATTTGGTATGTGGATGTGGTTGACATACGATGAAGCTTGCTAAGGTTTAGTGATAATAGATGGTTCATGGTCAAATTGGTATATTTGAGTATGATATTGGTATTGAACATTGTGGTGGATGTTGGCCTAGAATTAGTTACAAAAGTTGGTTGATTTATGGCTAAACTTAGCCAATGTAAAATCATGTTTGGTTGTGGTGGTTGAGGTATCTTTTAGGCATATTGGTTGAATGATTAAATATTATGATGATCTTGCTTGAATATGCATGTGTGAAGTACATTTTGGATCCATGAAATTAGATGCATATGGCTTGTATAAGTGACCATGTTTTGGGTAAGAACAATAGCTTGTAAATGGCCCATTTTTCGTCCACACGGCCTAAGACACGGATGTGTGCCTTAGCCGTGTGTGACACACGGCCATGTGACACATCTGTGTGTCTCCAGAAGGTTTCAAAGGGTTACAAGTCAAGCAGTTACACAGCCTAGAACACGGGCTCACACACAGGCGTGTGAGGTCATTTCGAGTGTTACACGGCCTGGCACACGGGCGTGTGGCTTGGCCGTGTGACCCAAGTCAGAGAGTTACACGGACACGAACACTGGCTGGGACACAGTCTTGTGTCCCTATTTCAAATGCCCACACGGCTTGAGACATAGGCGTGTGTCTTAGCCGTGTGAGTCACATGCCTCGGCACACAACCGTGTGAACCCTGCAGTATGAAAAATTTCAATTTTTTTTCCAAAAATACTATTTTTTTATTTAGTATCGATTCGTTTCGAGTATGTTTCTAGGGCCTTAAGGGATCGTATAAGGGACAATATGTATGAGATTAATTTGTTTTGCTATGAATTATGTTTTGATTTAAATCTTGTGAATAATTGATTGTTTTGAGATGTAAAATTTTGGTAATGCTCTGTAACCCTATTTCGGTGACGGATATGAGTTAGGGGTGTTACAATCGATTTGCTTGGATCTAGTTCCCTACTTGATGTACATGAGACAAGATGGTGGTGTGTCATCCTGTATTTGGGCTTAGCGACCAAGCTAGGTATAGGGTGTTACAGTGTTCGTCTGGGTTATGAGATAACCCATATTGTGCATTAATGGAGTCTTCATCGAACATCACCGATACACTGCCCACATATACAGAAGCATTGTCCGGAGAGGTGAGATGAGCATAAAACTCTTTCACTACCTTGGTGAGAACATCATTTGGATGGAGACAAAAGATTTTGATAGAGGATCATGCACAGACCAAGATCGAGTTGTCAAGTCATGGAAAAGTCCAACGAGAGCTATAAACACTTGGACTGAAATGGAAACAGAAAATAAAAAATTAACCTCAAAGATCAAGAAACCCAAATCAAGATAGAAAATAGAATACTTGGGTGGCAAGAAATCTAGAAAATATGAATAAAGGACGTTTCTTGATGCCAAAGAATGTTGCAAAAACAAATCTTGAACTTTGGAATGGTTGAAACACAACAAGAACAATAAAACAAGTTAACCAATAATTCGGCACAAGCAGAAAAAATTAAAGAGGAATAAACAACAGCAAAGATAAAGAAAGTCCTAAGAAGCCTTGAAATCAAGAAAGATTTCACAACTCCCTTCAATCGGCTCCAATCTACCCTCCAATTTAGAAACACGACAAGAAGAAGGCTGAAGATGGCTCCCACAATCTAAAAGATTGTTAAAACTACTTCTAAAGAAAACTCAGGAGAAAATTCTTAGAGAAACTTAAAGAGAATTCTCATTTAACAAAAATCTGATTTCATTCTAATTAATTGCTAAGGGTGGCCGGTCAAGCCATATTATAGGCCTTTTAACTATTTTCCTAACCCTACTAGGAAAACTAAAAAAAACCCTAATTATTAACTTCAAGGAAATTCGGCCAAGGCTTTTAATGGGCCTCTCGGGCTGAATTTTTACATAGGAATTTATTCATAAAGTCTAAAAATTAAAACTAAGTATTTAAAGAATTAAAATCTTACAAATTGGGCCACTTTGACAATTTGGCCTGATTTTCAACTAAGTCTAATTTAAACTTCTTGGTTGGGCTTGGAACATCTTATTGGGTCGTATCTTCAAGAACTTGGCCTTGTAATCCGTTCTCTCCCGAAATTGGCTCGTTGATGCTCGTAACTGAGATCCAATGCGCTTTAGCTGCAAGATTCAGTTTCTTGGGCCTAGATTTCCAAGATTTGAAATCTTGATTTTCTTGATTCTTGAAATTGCTCAAAACAGAAAAATTGGACCAAGATTCAGTTTCTTGATTTTCTTGAAAACACGAAAGTGAATCTTGATTTTCTTTTTCCTTTGTGTACGCATCAAGGCCTTGTTAATGAAGTCTTGAACAGTTCCATTTAGTTTCATACGCATTTGCCTGGCCTTTCACCTCGTTATTAGGCCTTGCGGTAACTTGAGCCCATCACATTCTTGAGTTTGAATTGGGCCTTTGTGACTCGTACAATTCCCCCTTCCTCAAAAAGATTCTTCCTCGAATCTTAAAAATCAAATGGAGATAACTAAGCCACATTGAAAGTAGAACTTACATTGTACTCACCAGGTAGGTCAATTTTGTATGCATTATCATTGATCCGCTCGAGTACTTGGAAAGGCCCATCGCCTCTTAGGTCTAACTTGGTCTTTCTTTTTGTAGGAAATTGTTCTTTCCTCATATGAACCCAAACCCAATCTCCGGGTTCAAGGACAACCCGTTTGCGCCCCTTATTTGCTTTGTTGGTGTTGATGTCATTTGTTTTGGCTATTCGTTGCCTAGCCTTCTCATGTAAGGATTTCACCAGCTCAGCTTTCTGTTCGCCATCTAAATTAACAATATGTTCAACTGGTAATGGCGTAAGGTCAAGTACTGTTAGTGGGTTAAAACCATAAACAAGTTCAAATGGTGAATAGCCAGTTGTAGAATGAATAGATCTATTATATGCAAATTCAACAAATGGCAAATATTCTTCCAAATTTTTAATGTTCTTTCCCACAACAGATCGTAATAAGGCTCCTAAAATTCGATTGACTACCTCAGTTTGACCATCGGTTTGGGGGTGACATGTAGTTGAATACAGTAATTTCGTACCAAGATTACCCCACAATACATTCCAAAAGTGGCTAAGGAATTTGACATCTCTGTCGGAAACAATTGTTTTAGGGATGCCATGAAGTCTTACCAAATATTTAAAAAATAAGTCTGCCACATGTGTAGCATCATCTGTTTTGTGACAAGGAATAAAATGTGCCATCTTGGAAAACCTATCAACAACCACAAATATACTATATCTTCCTTTCTTAGTTCATGGCAAACCTAGAATAAAATCCATGGATAAGTCTACCCATGGTGAAGTAGGAATCGGCAAAAGAGTGTAAAGGCCGTGAGGAATTACCTTAGATTTCGCTTGTTTACATGTGATGCACTTAGAACATACCTTTGCAACATCCTTCTTCATATGTGGCCAATGGAAGTGTTCTTGCAAGATGTCAAGTGTTTTGGTCACTCCAAAATGTCCCATTCAACCCCCACTATGGGCCTCATGAATCAATAAGTCTCGCATGGAACAATTTGGTAAGCACAACCTGTTTACACGAAAAAGAAATCCATCTACAAGGTAAAACTTCTCAAAAGTAGTATTTCCACAATTACTATAGATATGGCCGAAATCAGCATCATCAGTATATAACTCTTTAATATGTTCAAACCCTAATACTTTAGCATTTAATGTAGTTATTAAAGCATATCGTCTAGACAAAGCATCCGCAACTACATTATCTTTAACTGTTTTATATTTTATCACATAAGAGAATGTTTCAATGAATTCCACCCATCGGGCATGCCGTTTACTTAACTTACATTGTCCCTTTAACTATTTAAGGGATTCATGGTCTGTATGAATTACAAGTTCATTAGGCAGCAAGTAATGTTTTCATACTTGACGTGCACGAACCAATGCCAAAAGTTATTTATCATAAGTTGAGTAATTTAATTGTGCACCATTCAACTTTTCACTAAAATAAGCAATTGGTTGCTTATCTTGCATTAAAACAGCGCCAATGCCAATTCCTAAAGCATCACACTCAAGTTCAAAAGTGTTAGTAAAATCAGGTAATTTAAGAATAGGAGCAGAACATAACTTAGCTTTTAGGGTTTGAAAAGCCTTTTCTTCAGTTTCACCCCATTTGAAACCCACAGAGTTTTTAATAACTTCTGTTAATGAGGCAGCAATAGTGGAGAAATCTTTCACAAATCGTCTATAAAAACTAGCTAAATCATGGAAAGATCTCACCTCAGTTATCGGTTTAGGAGTTGGCCACTCCTGGATTGCCTTAACTTTGTCCTCATCGACATGAATACCTTGAGCACTAACTATGAAACCTAAAAATATTAGCTTATCACGGCAAAATGTGCATTTATAAAGGTTGGCAAACAATTTTTCAGCTCTTAGAATGTCTAAAACCGTTCTAACATGGAAAACATGATCATTTAATGTTGTTGAGTAAATTAAAATGTCATCAAAGTAAACTACCACAAATTTACCCAAGTGAGGCCTTAAAACGTGATTCATTAATCTCATGAATGTACTCGGTGCATTAGTAAGGCCGAAAGGCATAACTAACCATTCATATAATCCAAATTTTGTTTTAAAGGTTGTTTTCCATTCATCCCCTTCCCTCATTCTAATTTGATGATAACTGCTTTTTAAATCAATTTTAGTGAATATAGTTGAACCATGTAATTCATCAAGCATGTCATCAAGTTGAGGAATAGGATGTCTATACTTTACCATTACTTTGTTGATTGGACAAAAATCAACAAACATACGATACGTACCATCTTTCTTAGGTACCAGTAAGACAGGAACGACACAAGGGCTTAAGCTTTCACGAATGTACCCTTTGTCTTATAAATCTTCAACTTGCCTTTGCAATTCCTTTGTCTCCTCGGGGTTGCTTCTATAGGCTGGTCGATTTGGATTGGAAGCTCCGGGTACTAAGTCAATTTGGTGTTCTATCCTACGTAAAGGTGGTAAATCGTTAGGGGACTCACTAAAAACATCCTCATAATCCTGCAAAAGACATTGAAACACACTAGGAAAATTCTCATTAATGTTAGATAGAGATAAATAATTTTGCCTAAACCTCACAAGGATACAAGGCTGTTTATTGAGTAGGGCTCTCCCCACATCTTTTTTTGTTGCAAATAAAATTTTCACTCTAGTTTTACCACTTACGGATTCACTCACCTTTGGGCCATTTAAATTTTGACTTTTTTCACTACTAGCCTCTTTTCTCTCTGTCTTTTTTATTTGTCCTTTCCCCCTCACCCCCTCACAAAATTTCATCATTTTCAATTGATCTTTATATACATCATTCGGATTTAAAGGAGCAAAAGTGATTTTTTGGCCTTTAAACACAAGAGAGTATCTATTGAGCTTACCTTGGTGTGTAACATCACGATCAAATTGCCAAGGCCGTCCAAGGAGCAAGTGTGCCGCATGCATTGGGACCACATCACACCATACCTCATCCTCGTAATTCCTGAGCTTAAAAGTGATCAAGGACTATTTTGTAACTTTAACTTTCGAGCATTCATTAAGCCACTGAAGGTGATACGGCTTAGGGTGCTTGGTACAAGGCAACTTTAAGGAATCCACCAAATAACTACTAACTACATTCAAACAACTCCCACTATCAATAATAAGTGAACATAAGTTACCTTTTATAAAACACCTTGAATGGAAAATATTGGTCCTTTGGTTATCCAAATCGTCTCTCATTTGGATGTTAAGGGTGCGGCGGAGTACAAGGCACTGAAAATCGGGAAAGTCCCCTTCTTTTGGTTGTTCAACCAACTCTTCTTCATTAGCACTATCATCCACAAGTTTGGGCATTTCCAGATCTGTTTTATTGGAGTCGGAAGTGTACTCACCATTATCTTTCATAAGAAGAAATCTTGTGTTAGGGCATTCTCTACTATAATGACCACGCCCTTTGCACTTAAAACATTCAATCTCACGAGTCTTCTTTACATTCAAATCACCTAAATTGGGCTGCTTAAAAGGTGTTTGCGTTTTAGTAGGAGCCCCTTTCTTCTAATCTGATTGCTTATTACCACTACTCAAAGAAGACTTATTAGTAACAGTAGGTGGTTTCGAACATTTAAAATCAGAATTGGAAGTGTTACCTCGATAATATTGTGAAGTAGAGAAGGAACTAGCCCTTTGTTCCTTTAATTGTTGCTCGATCTCAATGGCTTTATGAACTGCTTCTTCTAAATCAATGTATGTTTGTAGCCTTAATGTATTAGCAATTGACCTATTTAAACCATCAATAAATTGAACCATAGTTGTTTCATCCTCCTCCTCTACATTAGCTCTCTGAATGAGCATTTCCATCTCCTTAAAGTATTCATCTACCGTCCTACTACCTTGAACAAGTCGTCTAAGTTTTGTTTTAACCTCACTATAGTAATGAGGCGGAATAAATATTTTACGCATGACTTGTTTCAACTCATCCCATGTCGTAATCTCACGTTCATAATTCCTATGACTATTTACCCCAAGTTGAGTCCACCAACTTAATGCATAATCTGAAAATTCCAATGTTGTTAACGGTACTTTTTCTTTATCTGGACATTTATAATAGCGAAACATAAGCTCAAGTTTAGATTCCCATTCACAATAAGCTTCTGAATCATTCTTACCACGAAATTGAGGAATTGTGAATTTTGCTTTTGCCAAAGAGGGCTGTCCGCGATCATGACATTCATAGTTAGCTCCAGGGACACGTCTAGGAGTGTGCCTATGAGCACGAGGCTGGTTATCCACGTCATCCTTAATTGGACCCCGATACTGAGGCTCTTGATCGAATCGCATCTCATTGATAGTAGCACTCAATGTTCGAAGTATGGCATTTGTTTGTTTGAGTGCAGCAGCCTATTCGTCTAACTGCTGTTGGATCTCTTTAAATTTATCATGGACATCATTATGGTCATCATTAACTTGACCAATTCTAGGCATTTTTTTGGAATACCTGCAAAACAAACACTCAACACTCAAAAAGGAAAATTAAATTCTCAAAGAGGTAGAATTCAGTCTTGTGAGTTCTTTAGTAGAGTCTATATCAATTAATTAGAAAGTGTATAAACCGTAACTACTAAAGAATCCTACTTTGCACTAGGAGTCCAAAAAGTAACGAGACACCAATTGATTTGTGTCGCACCGAGGAAGAATTGTGCACACTTTTAAATCCTACAAACACATGAAACAAGAAGGTGTTAGATAGTGTAAAGGAAGAATAAAAGCAAAACAAATGAAATCCTACAGCTAAGAATCAATAAAAATTGCTGATACCCAATAACCCGAAAAACTATGGAGTAACTTGACAACTTTATTTGAGGTGTTCCCGATCTCCAAAAATCACGAAATTTAAACTAGAATGTCATTAAATATTGTATATTTGATCTGGAAAGTTTCGACACTAAACTCAATCCGCTGAATATTTTTTTGAATTTTTATTTGATTTTGTCTCTTTCTATTTTTTTGACTTTTTCTACTAATTTTTTTTGTAGGAAATATTTTTTTATATTCTATCACAGTTCCATAAATATTCATATAAAATTTTAGACCAATCGGACAATGCTTACCCACTCAAATGAATTTTTCCCAAAAATTTTTCTAGGTAAAACTGCTGTTTGCTGGAAATCAGTATAGAAATCAACCAAGAACACCCAAAACTCCCAAAATCTGATACCAAATGATAGAGGATCGCGCGCGGACCAAGATTGAGTTGTCAAGTCACGGAAAAGTCCAACGAGATCTACAAACACTTAGGCTGAAACGGAAATAGAAAACAGAAAATTAACCTCAAAGATCAAGAAACCCAAATCGAGATAGAAAATAGAATACTTCGGCGGCAAGAAATCTAGAAAATATGTATAAAGGACGTTTCTTGATGCCAAAGAATGTTGTAAAAACAAATCTTGAAGTTTGGAATGGCTGAAACGCAACAAGAACAATAAAACAAGTTAACCAATAATTCGGAACAAGCAGAAAAAATTAAAGAGGAATAAATAGCAACAAAGATAAAGAAAGTCCTAAGAAGCTTTGAAATCAAGAAAGATTTAACAACTCCCTTCAATCGGCTCCAATCTACCCTTCAATGTAGAAACAGGGCAAGAAGAAGGCTGAAGATGGCTCCCACAATCTAAAATATTATTAAAACTACTTCTAAAGAAAACTCAAGAGAAAATTCTTGGAGAAACTCAAAGAGAGTTCTCATTCAACAAAAATCTGATTTCATTCTAATTGATTGCTAAGGGTGGCCAGCCAAGCCATATTATAGGCCTTTTAACTATTTTTCTAACCCTACTAGGAAAACAAAAAAAAATAAAAACCCTAATTATTAACTTCAAGGGAAATTCGGCCAAGGCTTTTAATAGGCCTCTCGGGCTGAATTTTACATAGGAATTTATTCATAAAGTCTAAAAATTAAAACTAAGTATTTAAAGAATTAAAATCTTACAAATTAGGCCACTTTGACAATTTGGCCTGATTTTCAACTAAGTCTAATTTAAACTTCTTGGTTGGGCTTGGAACATCTTATTGGGTCGTATCGTCATGAACTTGGCCTTGTAATCCGTTCTCTCCCGAAATTGGCTCGTTGGTGCTCGTAAGTGAGATCCAATGCGCTTTAGCTGCAAGATTCAGTTTCTTGGGCGAAGATTTCCAAGATTTGAAATCTTAATTTTCTTGATTCTTGAAATCGCTCAAAATTGCAAAATTGGATGAAGATTTGGTTTCTTGATTTTCTTGGAAACAAGAAAGTGAATCTGGATTTTCTTTTTCCTTTTTGTACGCATCTAAGGCCTTGCTAATGAAGTCTTGAACGGTTCCATTTAGTTTCATACGCATTTTCCTGGCCTTTGACCTCATTATTGGGCCTTGTGGTAATTTGAACCCATCACGTTCTTGAGCTTGAATTGGGCCTTTATGACTCGTATCAGATTTTCCATCCATGTTTCTCCACTATAGAAGAGATAGCTTCAGAATAACCCATAAATGGAGCATCTTAAAAAAAGAACCCTTTTTCCATAAAAAATGGTCGCTTTGATATGTTCTACGTATACTTATCTTCGACGATTTTGTTAAAAATTATTCATGGAGGCACATGTATAACACCCCAAACCAGGCCTAAAAGTTACGGTCGAATCTGGCATGTCACATTGAAGTGTCTTTCGAAAGATTGGACTCATTGGTAAAAGTTTGTTTCTAGGCTTAAAAACCCCGTAATTATTATTTAACAAATCATCTAGCCAAATTATTTTCCTTGTTGTCTACTTTTGATATAAAAGGTTGATCTAAAATCGCGGAAGCTTTTGAAAACTATAATTTTTAAATTTCGTGTCTTTGGAAACAGTATTTATTTTGAAGATTCGTCATCTCCTAAACTAGCAATTTAAAATAAGTAAGCAAGAGCCAATTAAACATTTAAACAAACTTAAAGACCTTACTACATAAAGAAAACCCAACATAAACATTAAATGTAAATGAAAGAAAATGTAGAACTGCTACAGTTGTGTGGCCACCTCCAAGTCCCTCACAGCACCAAATCGCCTAAGGCTGAGGATTACCTGAACAGTTAAAAGGAAAGAATGAGTTTATGAAACTCAGTGTGTAATCCCCTATCAGTCAATCAGTATACAACAAGCAGTGACAGTCTAGGCCTGAGCCCTATTCAGTAACAGTACAGTGTGGGCCTTAGCCTAATACAGTAACAATGTGGGCCTTAGCCCAATACAGTATCGGTATAGTGCAATAATACAACCCATCCCAATCCAGCCAACACACCACTCCGTACCACCAACACACCATGTGGGGATAAAATCGACCGACTTAGCCAACACACCAATATCGTAGCAAAACTGCCAGTAAAATAAACGACATATAGCCATCAATAGGTCCACACTTCCTCCAAATATAACAACCCATCCCCATGCAATATGTCGTGACATAATTTCGTATGTGTATGCAAAATGTCATGCTCAATCACAGTTATACATATCATGAGCAAATCAGTCATAACATAAGGCCATAACAGTCATTTCATCTCCTAAGGGTATAACAGTCATTTTACCCTGTGGGTGTATTTCGATCATTTTACCCTGTAAGGGTAATTCAGTCATTTTACCCTATGGGAGTAATTCGGTCATTTTACCCTGTGGGGGTAATTCGATCATTTTACCCTGTGGGCTTAATTTGATCATTTTACCTTGTGGGGGTAATTCAATCATCTTACCCTGTGGGGGTAATTCAGTCATTTTACCCTATGGGGGTAATCCGGTCATTTATTGACCTCTCGAAAGGTCCGCAGTCGCCGCGAGCGACTCAGGTAACCTAAATGATCATAATAGTGTAAATGGGCCCAAGGCCCAATACTCGACCCAAGTGGGCCCACACGCTTGTGCAGCCCGCTCAGCCCAGATTTTGTCACGGCTATGGAATCCACATAGCCCAATGCAGTTTTTGTCTTAAATCGTGGATTTCGTCTATGTGGGTCCCACAAGCCCACTGAGCCCACATGGCCCATTTCGGCCCAAGCCCATGAATTTGCTCATGGAGGCCTCTATAGTCAAACGCCCATGTTTCGTTGGTTGGGCTTGCCACATGAGTGATAGTACACCTATGTGGTCTCAAACGCTGTATTTTTGGCTTTTCGGCTTTTTGCTGTTCTACAGTTGAATGGGGTGTTTGCACACCTGACACGATTTTTTGCACACAAACGCTCCTGATGTGAGCAGCACCTGAGAACGACAATTCCATGCCAAAATTAGTCATGACTTAAACTACTACCATTAAGCCAACAACAAACGATCTCTAAATATATTGCTTACCCTAACCATTCTGAAAGATGAAAAGAGCTATCCCGCAGGAAAACCCCGTTCGTTACAATTTGTTGCCGCCAAAACAAAATTTGACACAACGGAGAGTTAGGAACCTCTCAAAAAAATAAATAATAAATTAAAACTTCTCCAAATCAAGTGACGCATAGCCCTCTTACCAAAAGACTTACCCACCGATGCAGCCAAAGTTGAAAAGACTGAAGACCGTTTAAGGAAGAAATAGATAGTAAAGAGAGAATGAAGTCAAGAGAAACGAAACAAAAGATGTGGGTAAAAAAAGATAGAATCCGGCTATGGAGGCATAGGAAAAAAAACCAAAAAAGAAAGATGGTAGAGGAGGAAGAGAGTAACGTTAGACTTGTTGGAGGGATTCTGGGAAAAAAATGAAACCGAATTTGGGAAAAGAATTAATTAAAATTAGATATTCCCTCAATCCCATATTTTTTCCTAAAATCTCTCCAAATATCCCTCCTCAATTCTCTCTATGACCAGTTCAAACTCCATTTAGCAGTATTACAATCTGACTCTACCACCCAGACGAATTAGGCATCAAAATAAATACTCCTTTTTTGATGTGCCACCACTCGAACCTTAGACCCCATGTACACTCCACACGCCCCTTACCACTAGACCAACAATTCCTTTGTATCATATTTTAACCACAATACTTTAAGAACCTACTATCTAGATCCAAGGAATTTATTCACTTAAAATAAAAAAAATTGCATAAGCCAAGGCTTGAACCCTCGACTTCTCAAACACTTCCAAACACTCCTAAATCTCTTAACCACTGAAGCAAACATTCATTTATGTCACTTCCTTGCACAATTAAATATTTATGTGTAGTCTCTTATCTGTTCCCTTGTTCAAAACCTATTTCTTCTATGCCCAAAATTTAGGGTGTTACAACATGAGTGGAAAAGGATGGTGCTTGGTGAGCCATTGTATCGATAATAGTGACTGGAAATATAAAAAAAATTATGATTTGAATTGTAGTAGCCTGTTTAACTGAAATAAGAATAATGGTTTCGGGACCACAAATTTGATGTGAAAATATTTATTTTATTATTGTTTTAATGTCTACAGTATGTTAGCAGGGTCATATAAAAATTTCATTAAGAAATTTATTGTTTGAATGCTTAATTAAATAAAAAGGACTAAATCGTAAAAGCTGCAAAAGTAGAGCTCTAGAAGCTCAAGGTATTAAATAGCTATGAGACTTTAATATAAGAGGACTTAGATGGTAAATAGACCATTTATGTGGATAGTGGACATCCATGACGTGTTTTTTTGGAAATTTTAATAAGACATTAAGGTTTTGTAATTAAGTAAAATAAGTTAAGTTAATATTAGTAAAAGATGAAATAAAACATTATCTTCTTCATTCTAAACCCTAAAGAACCAGCCACCATTGCTAAAATAAGGAGAAAGTTTTAGCCAATCAAAATTACCTTGCATGTAAGTGATTTTTATCTCATTTTTAATGATTTTTATGTTTTTGAAGTCGTTGTAGCTTAATCTATCTAGATCAGGGACTACTTTGCAAAGATAGTAAAGGATTAGGGCTTTTCTATGAACATGTTTGAATGGTTTTGAAGTTTAATGAAATATTATGAGTCCTTGTTAATAAATAAACAACTTTTGTAAAGTGATTTTTGATGAAATTATCATTTAGGGACTTCTTTATTAAAGTAGTAAAATATCATGATGAAATTATGAATTGGTAATTTTTGTGGTTTGATATGAGTTCCTATGTAAATCGACTAGAATGGTATGTGGATGAAATTTCATAAATCTCTATTTACGAGTTTAAGGACTAAACTGTAAAAAGGTTAAAATGTTAGGGGCAAAAACATAATTACGTATAAATATGGATTATGGATTGAATTGAATTTTTGGGATTGATTGAAACACTTAATTTAATATAATAATTTATTTAGATCAAGATAAATCTCAACCGAATTTAAAAAGAGGAAAGGCGAAATCACAGATTAGCTCAGTCGTGCTCTTATGCTCTAATCGTCAATGTAAGTTCATAGTATTTCTATACGTAATTGAGTTTCTACTTGTTTGTTACAATATAGTTATGTAATTATTTGCTTACACTTAATTATACCCTTGAATTGTGCTTACATTCCCCTGTTTGTACTTCGATACCCCTGAATTGCACTTACATGCCCCTGTTTGTACTTCGATACCCCTGAATTACACTTACTTGCCCTTATTCATACTTCGGTACACCTGAATTGCACTTATGTGCCCTTTTTTGTACTTCGGTACCCCTGAATTGCACTTATGTGCCCCTGTTGCACTTCAGTACCCCCTAAATTGCACTTACATGCCTCTATTTGTAGTTCGGTACCCCTGAATTGCACACACGTGCCCTTGTTTAAACTCCGATAACTTCAAATTAAGTAAAATAAGATTTGCATTCAATTTTTGTAAAGTTAAAAGATTTACTATGTTCTTACTAAGCTCCATATGTTTTTGTGTATTGTTTTATAGATCGTTATTACTGACTTTTGGACGGATGAATCTTCGACTCACACTATCCACCGATGTTGGTAGGTCTTGTACTCCTTAGAGTTGTGGCATGTATATGTGGCTATATAGGTTGTTATGATATCTTTTGACAAAATACTAAACTAAGTTGTTATACACTTTACTAAGGCTATAAATAGGTATCCTTTTGGTACAATTAGAATGGTATGAAAGTATACACTTGTGATCTGTTTTGGATTGTTGGTGAATTAAGTTGCTATGCTAGAAATGGTCCTAATTGTTGCATGTTTTAAGATGATATGGAACTAGATGTGTATGTTGGAAGTAAGGTTAATTATGCATATGTTTGGTAAGTTTGATTATGATTGAGGTGCCTTATAAGGCATATTGGTTGAATTGATTTTGGATCTTTTGAATTGGTTAAATTAAGCATGTTTTGGTAGGTTTTTGGTGCATTGATAAAATTTGTATATGGCTTGTAGGTACTTGTTGGAATGGGTGAAAGAAATGGCTTGATTTTTGCCAATCTTTTGTCCACATGGCCCAAGGCACAGGCGTGCGTCTCAGCCGTGTGTGACACATGACCATGCGATACGACCATGTGTCCCCTGTAGGTTTTAAAGATTGCAAGTCAGGCAGTTACACGACCTGGTACACGGGTGTGTGGCTTGGTCGTGTGACCCAAGTCAGAGAGTTATTATTAGGTTATGCTATGTTTATTGAAATGTTTGGAATTGAAGATTTTAAGTTACGTTTATTCGGTAATTCTTTGTAACCCTAATTCAGTGATGAATACGACTAGGGTAAACGTGAGAGAAAGTTGAAGAAGATGAAACAAAAAAGAAGTTAGGAAAGAAGTGAAATGACTAGGTAAACATGAGAGAAAATATAGTGATGACGTGTTGGCTAAGATTAACCTAAGAGTTTACCCTATCATAGAAAAAGGAAAAAATTAAGTGGGAAAAGAAAAAATTGCAGAAAAATTAGGAAACTAAATTTAACTAATGTAATGAATAGGCTGATGTCTACAATCATGGGCCATAATGTGTTTGTAAAAAAAATATCAAGTAAATAAACTTATTGAAGAAACGAATCACAAAATTAAAAATAACAAATAAACTAGAATCATAAAGAAATATTAATAGTTTGAAAATTGATGGAACTTTTATCACGAGTTATAGGGGCTCCAAAGTACTGCTTTAATCGTTGGCCATTGACTTTGAAATTGGACTAGTCCTATTGTCTTTAACTTCTACAGCTCCATGAGGATAAACATGTACCAGACCAACGAGATTTCAATTTTCCATGAAATAATTTATGTCAGAAAGTGAATAACAATACCTATTGTCCAGGTACAAATTGTCGTGGCAAAATTTTTTTGATATGCCATCGTTTAATCTTTTCTTTGTAAAGCTTGGCATTCTCGTAGTCTTGTGCTCAAAATTCTTCCGTCTCATTCAACTCCAATAAGCGATGGGTACCAGGAACATGCCGATCCATATTTATTTTTTTCATTGCCTAACAAATCTTATGTGTTAGAGTATGCCCAAAGACCAATCATGAGATGATTGTAATAACATACTTATTTTACCTCGTTTATTAATATAAGGAATAGCCATTATTATTTCAATTTATTTTCTGTGCATATAAATAAACTATTTTATAATAATGTCCTGAGAATAATATGATTATTATTAAAAGATCCTTAGTCGAGTATTATTGTGGGCTTGGACAACAATAATACATTACGACTAATGTGTAGTTGATTGAAGACAAAGTGTTGTCATTGACATGAGATGTCAAAATCAATACATGAGGGTGTGTGTTAGAGAACAACCCATTGGACTAACCTGCTATGAGTATGTTTCTTGGATTATAATGTAATAGTCACAACATTACTCATAGTTATTACTATGTATATGATTCTCAAACTTGAGATCATCATTATCCAACATCGTGAGTCATATATTTTGATACAGTCAAACGTCCACATTAACTGGTTGTTCTATAAAGGCTAATGTTAGATATACCACAGTTTATGTAGTGGGATATGGTTGATCAATATAGAATTTGTTCCTCCTACATAATGGGAGTAATATCCTAGGCCACTTGATTGAGTGAGACTAGAAATGCATGGCCATGCTCAAATAAGTTAATATAAGATATCATACTTATTTGTTTTTCATAGTTTACTCAGGATATCAAGAAACATTAGATGGGCTATGAAAGTGTGACTATTCCATGACTTGTGTCCATTCTAGAGATAAAGGACAAAAAAATTTTAATACATGAAGGGTTAATCACATAGAGGTTATGTCGAATCATGACTTCTTGTAACTTAGGTAGCAATGATGCATTGCTAGATGCCACTCATTGTTTGTAATATTAGAATTGTTCTAGTATTACTGATAACGTTACAAGAACCTACAGGGTCACACCTTATGGTTGAAACGAACGGAATCCAAACATAATTTGTATTAAGTTTAGCTACCACATGAATTAAATTTAATATAGAATTAATTCAATATGGCAGTTAAATATCGAAAGAATCATATGTACAAGTATGTTATACACATAATGAAAAATATGATTAAATTAATATATGAATTTGATTCGTATAAATTGAACTAAAAATAATTAACCGAAATTCTTGTTATAATTATTGTAATTATAATTTAGGATCAAATATTATTATAATTACTGTGATTTTAAATTTTTTGGTCAAATATTATTATAATTATGGTAATTATAATTATTATATTTGGTTAATTATTATGGTTTGGTTCATATAAAAGATATCAATTATTCTCGAATTAGGAAATATAAGGTTTTTAAGAAAAACCTTATATACCCGAAAAATAAAGTGTGTAAGGTGTAGTAGCCGTCAAGAGATTTTTCTCTCTCTGAAAAAGTTTTAGAAAGTGTTTGGAATTGACATACAATAGTGTAATCTGTTTCTTCGATATTTTAGACGATTAAAGGTAATCGTTCATACCCTTTTCACCCTGATTTGTTCCTAGCACATGGATCCCTAGATGTGATCGTCAAATTTATTTTTTTGCTTTGCCATGGAGTGTATCGGTGATCCTACAATGGTATCAGAGCCAATTGTGCAATACAGACTCGGGTTTAAATACTTAGGTGATGCAATCGTATGAAATGCATGCTTTACTTTTCTTGTGTTTTCGATTTAAGCGCTCCGTTTGTTTGCCAATAAAATATTTTTCAGAAAATAATTTCTGGAAAATGATTTACTTTTCTGGAAATGATTTACTTTTCTGGTGTTTGGATGAATCTGTGTAAAATATTTTCTGTTGTTTGGCAGATTTCCTGAAAATATTTCATAAAAGCTGTTTTAAATTAAACAAGTATATATTTAAGAATTTATTATCTTTTCATTGTTTAATTGAGTTTATTATATATATTAATAAATTTATATTTTAAATTGTTTTTACATATATTGCAATGATTTATTTATAAATAAATAAATTAAATTAAATTAAATATATAATAATTCTTAATTATTAAGCTAGAATATTAACCGTCATAAATTGAAAACAACCACAGTCAAATAAATTATTTCTAATTGTGTTATAAAAAAAATAAAAAACAAGGATTGAATAACTATAAATTAGCTTCCAAACCATAATTCATACTAGAAATTAATAATATTATCCAAATTATAGTAGAAACAAGGATCGTATGGACACACACAAAGAAGTTCCTCTGCTGGGCCAACCTCCTGTCGAGCTTTGAATAGCTCAGAGCCACAAATGGCAACTCTCCATGAATGGGAAACAAGCTCCAACTAAGGATATAGGTAGAAGGGAACTCGTGCTAGGCATCTAAGGGCAACAACATTTGGAAGACCTTCAATTAATCCAGACATACTAACCAAGGTTTCATCGAATCCAACAATTCTTCACTGACAAATTTTTACTATGTCAACCTCAGCAGTGGAATATGCAGTCTGAAAGAGCAAATTTATAACCTGTGTGTAAGAACCAAATCAATAGTTTTGGACTTCAGAAGTAATGCATTAATCAATGTCAAGTTAGATCATAATTAGATAGAATCACTATATTTGTGTTCAGTAGCATTTGCAGCACAATTAGCATCAATTATTTTTTTCAGGAAAGGGGGATTAACATCAATGACATCATTGAAAATCATGCTGTTAGTCAATGTCATACCAGAGAAAAAAAGTAGCAATTATACGTAAGATGAAGGTGAAACAAAACCATACATCAAATTTAAAAATTTTCCTATAAACAAGAAAAAGTGCTCCATAAGACACTGAAAGGATATTGAAATCACTGTGAGAGAAATTCACCACCAAAGCATCGGTAACTCATCACATATTTTGGAGTAAAAATAGATTTTCTTTTTCATTTTCAAGCAGTTTTTTGCTTGTTCAAGACTTCAAATGTCATAATTTCACAATAAAATTTCTTGGTTTCTATTACATTGAATTTCTCCTAGAAATAGAAGATATTTTCTTAACAAAAGGGACGAAAGATGGAAAGGTAAAAAAAGCCAGATTGCTTATAATGGACGAAGGCAAAATAAGTGGGGTAGAATGAAGGAAACAAAGTTTTGGAATATTTAAGCATTGACAATGAATACTCTAAGACATAAATTTTGATTAAGCACATGCCTTGCTTCCAAACTTCTAAGAAAGTAGGATGCACATGATTAGTACCTTCAAATATTCATTATTGGGACCTTTACGATTCTCACATTGTATAAATGTAAAATTCGCTACCCAACTACAATCTCAAGTCAATGAATTTTAGAGTTCCAGCTTGATCCAAAATTTTACTATTAAAACTTTTTCCACCCCTATCATTTCTAGTTACCCTAAAAGTTTTTATCCTTCAAGCCGATAGCCTGATGAGAAAACTCTAAAAGAACCTCTAAGAAATAAAAGCAAGAACAAAACTGAATTCCTAACACTACAATGCATCTGTTAATATGCATCAACACAAAAATACATATAAAATACACATCAAGGACCAGATATGGCTAGCTATTGATATCAAGAAATTATAAAGGCAACAAAAGGTTTTTAAAATATCATGTGTGAGACTGGTAATATATTATACAAGTCAAAAAAACATAAAATGGACAAGATAAAATGTACTTTAATCGAAACAAAACAAAGAAGGGGAACTCCTACCTCCATTCTTCCTTAGACTTACATTCAGATGCAAGGTATCCAACAAGATCTTATTTCGTCAATGGTTCTGTAGCAATCAAAGCATCCTCTATGGGAGGGGTTGCTGCAACAATCACACTATTCCTTCTTTTGCTTCGAAATCCCACAGTTTCTAGAGGAAAAAACTCTACTACCCTTGCAGTTTTGCATGTTAAAGAAGTAAAATTGACCGATTTTTCCCTCATTATAGAAACCTCAACATTGTTTACCACACCAAAAGCCATATTCTACCCGATTTACCCCATGTTATATCACTACAGATGCAATAAAATGAGCCTGCCTTAGAAACAAGCTCTATCAATCTGTCCCTTTAAAACACACAATAACATAAGCCTCTTAGTTTACAAATTATATAACCATAAATTTCTGTTATCAACATCCACGAGATAGTCAAGCATTGAACATTGCTTCTCACAGAAATGCAAAGTCTTAAGCAACTAGCAATTCTAATTTTAAAACTAACTGTAATTAGTAAAAGACCTAAACTGAAATTTCTTTATTAAAACTTGTGTCAGGTAGTACTAACCACAACAAAAAGGTTTTCTCAAATCTATAATCTATAATAACAACCACACAAACACTGAAAAAAAAGGAATGCAACTTCAATTCTGAATCAAATTCACAGCAAATTAAAACAACAAAAAGAATCAAAGAAGAATTAAAACAGATTAAGTGAGCCTTTCGAAGTGAACGACGCCTAATTTAATTCAAGATACAAATCTAAACCAAGTTAAAAAGAAAAAAAAGATTAAAACGAGTTAAGATTATCACCTTGGCTATCTTGGAGCAATTCAAATCAAAATTCTAGGGTTTAATTTTTAGTGAAATGGAAAATATGGATGCAGATAGGGAGGGTGACTCCAACTATATATGCTGACTGGTGGTGCAGTGAAGATTTTGACAAAGAAAGGCAAAGATGAGGAAAATCAAAGATGAACGCCAGCGTCTGGTGTTAAGAATCATTGTTGGCTGACGACAAGCAGAAGATCGGGGTGTTAAGGATGGGGGAAGGGGAAGGGAAAGGGAAGATCGAGATGTTGAGAGTTCTTGGCTTCTTTTCCTGAAAATGTCTTATCGAAATAAAAATAGTAAGACATTTTCCTAAATTAAAGGCCTCATTTCCCGTGTTTTGTAATTCATTTTATGTTAGGAAATTATTTTTAGCCAAACAAACACTGGAAAAGGCTGAAAAGCATTTTCGAAAAATGTTTTCATGCCAAACAAACGGAGCCTTAATCTTGAATATGTGATATTCATTAATACTGCTTTAAGTCATAATATTCATTAATACTGCTTTAAGTCATTAATTTGTTCATTTTTGTTAAGTGTTAACAAATCTGTTATCTTGATGACAGTGATGAAGTTGCAATTTCCAGTTAAGAGTTAACTGGTTGTTTTTGTTCGGATATGGAACAAGGGTTGTTCGAGTAAGAAGCTTTAACGATGAGAACCTTGAAAACACGATATTGTTGGTAAAATTTATCAAATCGTAAGGTTTCAAGCATATTCGGTTGAACATTAATCCCATCGATGTAAGCGTCCATACCGCGAGGGTGGATAAAAACAAAAACCCCTAGTGTAGGTCACAAAAGTAGACAGAACTTTTAATGATTCACTTAAAAAACATTAGATAAAAAATGTTTTATTCTGTTTGCTATGTTTGACATGCATGGTATTTTAAATGCATAGTTATAGCCCAATAACCATTTGAAAAGGTTGTAAATTTTATAAATACGACCTGCGTGTTGTGCCTTAATACATTTCTCTTGTATTTCTCTTATCATGTTACTCCCTCGTATGTAAAACAAGTTTCAACAAATTGTAAATTGCATGAGTTGATGTGGGCCAAATAAAGTGGACAAGAAGATTGTGAAGCAGCTTACACCTTTAGGTTTCTTTTTGGTTCACCCTTTGGCTTGGGAGGAACCACCTCAGTTTATGGATTATAACTATTGCATTTATTTAATTCTTTATTTATTCATGTATGAGAAGCTATGGATGTCTAAAACATTCCAAACTTTAATTATGTAAAAATTTTATAACAATAAACAACATTAATTGATGAGATAAATTAAAGGACTAAATGGACTAAAGTAGACTATAATTGGTGAGATGCAACCTTAATAAAATTCCCTCAATCAAAATATTAAGTCGATGTTGCATTCCAATCATTGCCCTCGTTAAGGCCTCGATCGATACTATGTAGGTTCTGCTAAAGTGAAGTACTAGTATCTATCTTGGTTAAACGTGAAGAATAAGCAAGTGATGTTAGCTAGATAATCTTAGAGTATGCCCAAAGATCAATCATGAGATGGTTGTAATAACATACTTGATTTATCATGTTTATTAATATAAGGGGTTACCATTATTATTTCATTTTCTTTTCTGTGTGTAAAAATAAACTATTTTATAATAATGTCCTGAGAGTAATATGATTATTCTTAAAAGGTCCTTAGTCAAGTATTATTGTTGGATAGGACAACAATAATGCATTAAGACTAACATGTAGCTGGTTGATGATAAAGAGTCGTCATTGATATGGAATGTCAAAATCGATGCATGAATATGTGTGTTAGAGAACAACATATTGGACTGACCCGTTTTGCGTATGTTTCTTGGATTATTATGTAATTGTCACAACATTACTCATAGTGATTAATATGTATATGATCCTCAGACTTGAGATCATCATAATACCAACATCGTGAGTTGTATATTTTGATACAGTCAAACGTACACCGTAACTGGTTGTTCTATAAAGGCTGATGTTGGATATACCATGATCTATGTAGAAAGATATGGTTGATCGATATAGAGTAAGTCCCTCCTACATAATGGGAGTAATATCTTAGGCCACTTGATTGAGTGAGACTAGAAATACATGGCCATGCTCAAATAAGCTGATATGAGATGTCATACTTATTTGTATATCATAGTCTACTTAAGATATCAAGGAACATGGAATGGATTATGCAAGTGTGACTATTCCATGACTTGTTTCCAATCCAGAGATAAAGGACTTAAAGATTATTGCATGAAAGGTTAATCATAAAAAGGTTATGTCGAATCATGATTTCTTGTAACTTAGGTAGCAATGATGCATTGCTAGGTGCCACTCATTGTTTGTAACATTGAAATCGTTCTAGTATTACTGTTAACGTTACAAGAACCTACAGGGTCACATCCTAAAGTTGAAATGAATGAAATAAAACATAGTTGGTATTGTATTTGGTTATCGCTTGAATTAAATTAATTATAGAATTAATTTAATTGGATAATCAAATATCGAACACATTATTTACAAGGTTGTTGTACGCATAATGAGAACATGAATTTGGTTAGTATATAAATTCAAATAAATATATAGTTTATCGAAATCATTATTCTAATTAATGTAATTATAATTTCGATTTAAAACATTGTTATATTTATTTCATTTCTAGAAACCCTAAAAATAGATATAAAAATCCCATTTTTCCTTTGCTTGGGGTCTAGCAGCCGTCAAAGCAAAGTCTTTCAAAATGGTTTTGGGGATTCCTTCCGTTCATTGTCAACTGGGTGGATTATGTAGAGGCTGGAGTCACAATCGATTGCAGCTTGGTTCGATAGTAGATCAGATTACTCGTTGCTGAGGCATTGCTGTCTACTTAGAATAAAGATTCGGTAATTTTGAAACCTTTATTTCACCCCGATTTGTTCCTCACACATGGATCCATGGTTAGGATCGCCGAATGTTTTAATTTTTTGCTACACCGTAGGGGTGTCAGCATTCCAACAGATAAAACATTGGTTATTGACTTAACTAGGTTACTCTAATAGGATTAGAAACCTAGAGGTAAGTAATTTGGATAAATCATAAGATGATTAGAACAAGATTTGTTCACCAAATATTTAAGAGTTACATATGATGCAATTAGCAAGAGTTGCTTACCTAAATAACCATAATCTTGAGAGTAAAGCCACAGCTGACTTAAGAGGAGGTGAAATATGGATCCTTACCCACTAGAAAAACTTTCACGGAAGTCTTTCTGAAATTAAAATATAAGGGTTATTAATTTTGAATAAAATAGTGGGAGAATCATTTAATAAGTCCTTTTAATGATTAATATAAACTTGATAAATTTAGTCACTCGCATATTTCATTGTTATAGATATATTATGGCTGCAAACACAAATTCACTTTCATTGCGATCGATCCTTGAGAATGACAAATTGAATGGTTTAAACTTCCTTGACTAGTTCCATAACTTGAGAATTGTCCTCAAACAAGAACGAAAATTATATATCATTGAACATCCCCTTCTTGATTAACCATCTAGTAATGCCTCGAGGGTTGATAGAGATGTTTACAAGAAGCATCTCAATGATATGGTAGACATTGGATGTCTTATGCTTGCCAGTATGAGTCTTGGGCTTTAGAAGAAACACGAGGACATGGTTGCTTATGATATGATCGAGCACCTAAAAGAACTTTATCAGGGACAAGCATGGCAAGAGAGGTTCAATACCTCTAAGGCCTTTTCCAATGTAAGCTAGTAGAAAGAAGCCTAGTAGGACCTCATTTTTTAAGATGATTGGTTATATTGAAAGCTTATATAAACTTGGATTTCCACTGAGCCAAGAGTTGGCCGCTGATGTTATTCTGCAATCGTTGCCTGATAGTTATAGCCAGCTTGTCCTCAATTTCAATATGAATGAAACTGGTAAGACTATGCCACAATTACTCTGCATGTTGCGAACTACTGAAGGTAACATGAAGAAGGTTGGACCCAAACCCATTTTGACAGTCCGTAATAACAAGGTAGGCCCAAACCTGAAAATGGAAAGGCTACACTGAAGCCCAAAGGATGGGTGGGTGGCTAAGGAAGGAATCTGTTTCCATTATGGTGTGACTGGACATTGGAAAAGGAACTACCCTATCTATCTTGAGGAAGTTATGAAGGCCAAAGCAAGTGGAGGATCTGCTTCAAGTATTTATGTTATTGATATTAATTTATCAACTACTATTTCTTAGGTATTAGATATTGGTTGTGGTTCTCATATTTGTACTTTTGTACTGGACTACAAAGGAGTAGGACTCTGGCTAGAGACATGTGGACCTACAAGTTGGAAATAAGAAAGAGTTGTTGCATTAGCTGTAGGAACATATACTTTGTCTTGGCCTAGTGGACTTGTTTTATGTTTAGAGGATTGTTTCTTTGTGCCAAGTTTGACTAAGAACATTATTTCAATTTCTGTTTTAGACAAAATTGGTTTTGAGACAATAATAAGAATAATTGTTGTTCATTTATCTCAATAATGTTTCTATGGTTCGACACAATTGGTAAATGGCCTCTATATTTTAGATCAAGTAAATCCCATTTACAACATAAATACTAAATGATCTAAAATAAATGACTAAAATCAAACTTATTTTAGCATTATCGTTTGGGCTACATTAGTGAGAAATGCATATCCAAACTACATAAAGATGCTGTATTGGATTCATTTGTTTTTGAACAAATTGAAGTATGTGAATCTTGCTTACTGTGGAAAATGACTAAGCTTCTTTACTGTTAAAAGTGAGGAGCTAGTGATTTATTAGGTTATACATACTGATGTATGTGGACCAATGAATATACAGGCCAAAGGTGGATTTTAGTACTTCGTTACTTTCACTGATGATTTTAGTAGAAAGGGTATGTTATTACTTTCACTGATGATTTTAGTAGATATGGGTATGTTTATCTAATGCGCTATAAGTTTGAAGCCTTTGAAAAGTTTAAAGAATTCAAAAATGAAGTACAAAATCAACTAGGAATAACTCTCAAGACGCTTTGATCTGATCGAAGTGGAGAATTTTTTAGCCTAGAGTTTGATGACCTTTTGAAGGAACGTGGGATAGTCTCACAACTTACTCCTCCTGGTACTCCTCAATGGAATGGAGTTTCTAAGAGAAGAAATCGAACTCTATTATACTTAGTTCGATCAATGATAACTCATGCTAATATACCAACTTCCTTTTGGGGACATGCACTTGAGACAACTGCTTTCACACTGAATCGTGTTCCATTTAAATCGGTTCAAAATACGCCATATAAGATGTAGACTGGGAAATGCCCCAGTATGTCTTTTATGAATATTTAGGGTTGTGAAGCTTATGTTAAACGTGAAACGTCTACTAAGATTGAACCCAAATATGAAACTGCATCTTTGTAGGATATCCTAAAAAAACTAAAGGATATTATTCCTTCAACCCTACTGAGAACAAAGTGTTTGTTGCTCGGATTAGTATCTTCCTAAAAGAGAATTTGTCTCTAGGAAAGGAAGTAAGAGAAATATTAAACTTGAAAAAATTTGAGAACCACAAAATACTACTGAACCTGAGATAAAACAACAGTATGTTCCACAAGATATTGAGGAACAAGTAACTGCTATAGAAACACAACCATTGCGCAGATCTTTAAGAGAATGCCAAGCACCTAAGAGATATGGATTCTTATTAGAACACATGGTGATGTTCTTCTCATGTATCAAGATGAGGCTAGTGTTGGAACGCCGGCACCACTACGGCGCAGCGAAAAAATATAACACCCGGTGATCCTAACCATGGATCCATGTGTGAGGAACGAATCGGGGTGAAAAATGGTTTTGAAATTACCGAATGGTGATTCTGAGTAGACAGCGACGCCTCAGCAATGAGTAATCTGATCTACTATCGAACCAAGCCGCAATCTTTGATGACTCCGACCTCTACGTAATCCACCCAGTTGACTATGAACGGAAGGAATCCCCAAACAGTTTTGGAGAAGATTTTGCTTTGACGACTGCTAGACACACCAAGCAAAGAAAAACGAGATTTTATATCTTATTATTTTTTTAGGGTTTCTCAAAATTAAATAAATATAATAATTTTAAAAAACCAAAAATTATAATTACATTAATTATAATAAAAATTTCGGTAAACTATATTTATTTATATACGAACCAAAATCATATTCTCATTATGTGTACAACAACCTTCTACATATAATGTGTTCGATATTTGATTACCAAATTAAATTAATTCTATAATTAATTTAATTCATGCGGCAAGCAAACACAATACCAATTATGTTTTATTCCGTTCATTTCAACTATAGGGTGTGACCCTGTAGGTTCTTGTAACGTTAGCAGTAATGTTAGAACGATTCCAATGTTACAAACAATGAGTGGCACCTAGCAATGCATCATTGCTACCTAAGTCACAAGAAATCATGATTCGACATAACCTTTTTATGATTAATCTTTTCATGCACTAATCCTTAAGTCCTTTATCTCTGGATTGATCACAAGTCATGGAATAGTCACACTTGTATAGTCCATTCAATGTTCCTTGATATCTTAAGTTGAGTATGATATACAAATAAGTATGACATCTCATATCAGCTTATTTAAGCATGGCCTTGCATTTATAGTCTCACTAAATCAAGTGGCCTAAGATATTACTCCCATTATGTAGGAGGACTTATCCTATATCAATCAACCATATCCCTCTACATAGATTGTGGTATATCCAACATCAGCCTTTATAGAACAACTAGTTATGGTGTACGTTTTACTGTATCAAAATATACAACTCACGATGTTGGGACTATGATGATCTCAAGTTGAGGATCATATACATATTAATCACTATGAGTAATGTCGTGAAAATTACATAATAATCCAAGAAACATACTCATAACGGGTCAGTCAAATATGTTGTTCTCTAACACACATATTCATGCATCGATTCTGACAGTCCATATCAATGACAACTCTTTATCATAATCAACTACATGTAGTCTTAATGCGTTATCGTTGTCCTGTCTAACAATAATACTTGACTAAGGACCTTTTAAGAATAATCATATTATTCTAGGACATTATTATAAAACAGTTTATTTATACACACAGAAAAGAAACAAATAATAATGGAACGTTATATAATAAACAAGATAAATCAAGTATTTATACAACATCTCATGATGACTGCATACTAACAGCTAGACTTATCAAAACGATGTGACTAGATCTAAAAATGACATGAGCTAGAGATCATATAAAAACAGTATAGATTGGTACCACCGAAGGTTAAATCCATAAGCAAGTGGTTAAAAAGAAAACGACATGATGTAAATACAAATACAAAGGATTGTCGCTATACAAGTTCATTTGATATGAAACATTTTTCTGCTCTATGTTTAAATCCATCCTATATGCTCACAATAACTGCATTTCATGATTATGAAATTGGCAAATGGACGTCAAAATCGCTTTCCTTAATGGAAAACTTGAAGAGGATGTGTACATAACACAACCTGAAGGTTTATAGATCCAAAAGATGCTAAAAAATATGCAAGCTACAAAGATCCATTTATGGATTAAAGCAAGCTTCTCGAAGTCAGATTCTCCATTTTAATCTTGCAATCAAAGTGTTTGGTTTTATCAAAATGAAGACGAACCTTGTGTTTACAAGAAAGTTAGTGGGAGCATTATCAATTATTGGTATTGTATGTGGATGAAATACTTATCATAGGAAATGACATACCTACTTACAGTCTATAAGACTTGGTTAGGAGTTTTTCTATGAAATAATGGGTGAAGCTACTTACATCTTAAGAGTCAAGAACTATAGAGATAGACCAAGACGACTCCTAGGTCTAAGCCAAGTACATACATAGATAAAGTACTAAAAAGTTCAGTATGGAAGAATCTAAGAGAAATCTAAGAATCTATATGAGACATAGTATTTCACTCTCGAAGAAAATCTATCCTTCAACTCCACAAGAGAGAGAAACACATGAGTAAGATTCCATATACTTTGGCTATAGGGTCTATCATGTATGCCATGCTATGTACTCATCTAGACGTGTTGTATGCTTTAAGCATGATGAGTCGATACCAAGTAGATCCTGGTGAAGGTCATTTGGTGGGAATTAAAACCATCCTTAGGTACCGAGAAGGTCTAAGGATACTGTAACACCCTTAACCCGTATCCGTCGTCAGAACAGGGTTTCGGAGTATTACAAAAAATTTCACTTCAATCAAACACAAATTTCTAAACAATTTAAATCATAACAATAATCATATTAAAAACCAATCTAAAGCATACATATTGTCCCTTATACGAGCCCTTGAGGCCCTGAAAATACATTCGAAACAAGTTGAGATTAAATTAGAACTAAAAGAATTTTTCAAAAAGTAGTGAAAAATTTAAAGTTGCAGGGTCACACGCTGTATGGCATTTGAAGTAAGGACACACGGCTGTGTCTCAGCCTTCATCTTACTGTGTAACTCACTAACTTGGTCACATATCCAAGCCACACGCCCGTATGCCAGGCCATGTACTTTCGAAGCAACCCCATATGCTATCTGCCAGGCCGTGTCTAGCTGTGTAACAACCTGACTTGTACCATATGGAAGCACAAGGAACGCACGCCATGCAGCCAGACACACAACTGAGACACACGCCTGTGTATCTACTTGTGTGAACAAAAATAGGCCATTTTACAAGCCATTTCTCACCATGTCCACAATACTTAAACCCATTTTGTATCAATATTCAAGCCATCAAAAGGCACCCAACCATGCATAATTAACCTATAACATATGATACTAACAACAACCAATATGCCCAATGACACCTTAAATGACAACATTAAACTTCTAAAATCATGTATTTAATTGGCCAAAATGATCCAACTTA